>NC_025692.1:934196-948748 GCF_000633955.1 Camelina sativa | reverse complement strand
CCGACAATGGGATGAGCGGGTTTGACACGAAGTGCAGGCGATGTCAGGACAATGCCAGCTAACATATCTTCAATAGAGGGAGATGAAGCTGCCTATGTTAACACAAGGTAAACCCTTAAAGTCAGGACACTGTAAACAATACAAAATCTTGAAGAGAGCTTCAAAGGTACGAAATTAAAGTACCTTCAAAACCACAGCTCCACCAGTAGAGTGACCAAAGAGGAAACACGGTACCCCCGGATTCTCAGACCTAATCTTTTCCAAGAAAGCTTCCTATAGAATTCAAATCAAGACACCAAATCAAGATGGAACATTTCTCTAGTTTCATAACCAAAAAGCCAAAAAAAAAAACAACTAATGTCTGTAAGAATGTGTGAACTTACGGTGTCGGCAACAACATAATCAAGAGAAGGAACATAGCCATGCAAACCATCACTCCCACCGTGACCTAATAAAGTAACATATGGCGACCTGTTCAGACCCACAGTTTCAGAACAAAATATGAAAATGAAAAAAAAGAAACAGAACAAGCTCGTGTCCATACCAATCCAGTCCATAGCGTATACACCTAAATGACTAGAGTTTAGCTGCTTAGCGAATTGAGAATATCTTCCACTGCACATTTTAAGAAAATTCACAGAATGAGAGATTCATTGATCGAAGAACAGAGATTTAATAAAACGAACTAAAATTGAAAAAAAAAAGTATATATTTTTTCACCTGTGTTCATTCAATCCATGGATAATAATCAAAATCCCTCTGAAAACACAAATACAAATTTCAAAATTCAAAAGTCAAAATCGGTACCAGAAGAAGAACTTAACCGGAGAATTCTAATTTTGTGCATGCAAGGCTAATTACCTAAGTTCGCCGGAGAGAGGCAACCAAGACCGAGAGAACAAAGCGTTACCACGACGGCCGTAAAACAAAGAGCTGTTCCAACGACAAGAGATCTCTCCATCTCCGACCATCTCAACGCCTTCCGCTAACGAACGACGTCTAGCCGTGTCTTCCTCCTCCAGCTTCCAAGCCATCTTCCGTCTCCATCTTCTCGAAGGAGCAGGATCAGCCTCCTCTCCTTCCTCCTCCTCCTCTTCCGGCGTTGAAAGAGGCGAGACACGGCGACGAGGACGGAGACGGAGAACGAGGAGAAGAGAAAGAACGAGAGAGAGAACGAAGACGAGACACTTCCTTAGCGTTCTCAATATAAAAATTATCCGATTGCTCGCTCCTGATGTCAATTGCTCCATTTCCCCCGACGTTGACGCCATCGCCGGACAAAAAAAATTCACAAATCGTAAAAATAATAAAAATGGAAAAAGAAGGAAAGCGTGTAACAGAGAAAAATGTCAGAAAAATTAGGGGCAAAGGGTGGGGACTCAATTTATAAAGAGGTGAATAACTTTTTAATCTGATACAGCGGCGGAGTATCGTGGGAGTGACTACGTGTCTGTATTTGATTTGTTGTTGAACTAACGAGATATGTAGTAATGTTGTTGAGCGGTCAAAGTCAGAGATTTGGACGGTGCTGATACGGTGTTTCCGCGAGGGTTCGGTCAAGAACCGTTGATGAGTTGGATAGAAACGATATAAATGGTCCGTTACGGGTTATACGACATTTAATTAATTGACTCGCGCGACTTGGCTTTAAAAACCGCGTTTTGAGAAACTGATTATTGTTTTTTTTTTTTTCGCTATATTAAAATTGATATTATATCCTTTTATTTCGTTACATTGAATTTGTATGCCTAATATGTTCAATTTGACACATTCTTATTGATTTATTATTATAATCATATGATCGTGTATATATTATATACTTTATATATATGTAAATAAAACTATACACACGAGAAAGTGAGAAGCAAGCTGAGTCACAGGAGATAAATCAAATCATTTAATTTAATGGATTAAGTAGGATTTTGGAACATGTTGACCAGACGTTGCCACTAGGCATCATCCTCACCAAGTGATTCATTTTCTTGTTCATCCAACTGTTAATCACACGTCTTTTAAAGATAACGATGCCTCTTTATTAGTATCACATTTCACATACTTATTGGGATCCCCATAAGGAGTTGTTGCTTTCATTACATATTTAGTTTTGGAATGTTTGCGAACAAATAAATGGCAGGTAAAGATATGAAACACACGATACTTGGGAAGTAGTCGCCGCACGATGCCACAATCCAACCTTTTAGGTAAGTACAATAAATTAAAATTATACATATACCATCGACTCTTTTATTTTTTTACCAAAACATGTTCATCGTATTTACAACTAATTTTACTTTCGTTAATAAAGAGTATAAACAAAATTTACAACCCGTTATATAATCCATATTTCTGAATTGGTAGGTCGAGTATACTTTCTAATTAAGTTGATTTTTCTTCAAATTTCTGTGTGTTCAATTTTTTTTTTTCTCATTAGATGGTAATTTTCTAGTCCACACATCGACACATGGATATAGCCTAGGAAGTAGGATAATGGGTTGTAGTAAAGCACATGAAAATAACACAATAAGACAATAAGAGACGTACGAGTGCCAATAAGCCTCAAAAGTCATGAATACGATTAGCACTAAGTAAAAGTCAGAAACTGATATTTCATTACCATCATATTCAAGAACACTTCGTTGAAATTTCAAGCCGTAAGATTTCAACAAAATCTTTCTATCTCTCTATAGCACTAAAGTATAATACTGTCGTTTTCTCCCGCGAGCCTCACCAAAAAATGCCCATTTTAAGAGAACAAACAAACGAATGAAATAGTCTGATGGTTGTGGTGACGTGTGTTGTTCATACTGCTCTTGCAAGAGAAAGCCAGAGAGTTGTATATCGATTACCCGTTTTCTCCGACTATGATCCGTTTATGTAGTCAAGTAGAAGCCGATCCAGCTCAAAATGTTGACATAGAAGTTTCTGCAAACATCAGCAATAAGGGATTTCATTAAAGCCTTAAGAGAATCAATGCAGCCATTATAAAAACTGATTTCTTGCCAATTGTGTCAAAGCATGTAAACCTTGGTTATGGGTAAAGAAGGTGCAGCATCAACATAAAAGTCTGGGAACCGAGAGACTTCGACACCCTTTTCGAACAATATGTATGTTGGAAGCTGAGACATTCCACCTAATATGTGTTACACAATATGATCAGCTGCTTCCACAAACAGAGACTCTAGATGTGTTTTTGGGTTTGTGCAAATAAATGAGTTAGTGAAGAATTATTACCGGCAAGAGATATTCCAAACTGCGCTGCAGTATTAGGGAAAAGTCCAAGATCAACAGTTCCGAAAGACAAAAGATTATTCGAGTACCTGAAGAAATGGAAGAAGAGTGAGTGAGTGTGTCTCTTACGACTAACAGTGAAACTGGGGTGTTTTCTTAATTAGTACACAAAGCTTACGTGATGGAGAGCTCAGGAAAGCATCGGCTTGAACGAACACACTTAGATGAACTACATGCAAAGAATTCTATCTGCAAAAGGTGTGAAAGGCACATCATCTCAAAAGTAGCAACAAGCCTACAACAGAAACCCCTTTTGCCCCAAACGTTCAGTTTCATTACATTGTTTTACTAGATGTTGCAGATCAGTTCTGTTTCTTAATGTATTGATTAAAGGTATGAAAGGCATACCTTTAATCATAACCTCACTGATTCGGAAAGAGCAACAACATTAACAAGTAAGTAGAAGATAAAAAGCCAGTAGTTGCAACGTACCAACCAGTATTTCGTTGTGCTCCCATCTGATAGCAAATCCTCCAACTGCATAGGTGTTAGCTTCTTCGCAGTTCCTGCAAATCGTTTAAGAATTTTTCAAAAAATACAACTTTTGGTTCCCAAAATTTCACAGAAAAGCAAATAACTTGAAGAATCTTCCCCATACCTAATTTACTAAATGCTGGCTGTTGAGCTAATAGATATATCACTGCAAAAGGAAACATTCAAATCAAACTTAGAAAGACTCAATCGTGTTAGATCTATTAACAGATTGAAATTGAGCTCACCTGAAAAGATGACACTAAACCAGATCGCCACTCGATAATCCATAATCAACGACACAGCTATGAGAAAGATCTGGGAAGGAGTAAATCAAATGTGTATCAGCAGATTTCACATGAATCTTCAAAAGTGAGTAACAATTTCGGAATCTGAAATCGGGCGAGAGTGTTGTTAACCTTAGCGTAGAGTAAACTATCGGCAACGAAAGCTTCCCATGTTTCCTCTCTCACCATCTACAAAACGAATTTTGCACAAATCAATGAAGTAAGAAGTGAAGAAGTAAAGAGACTTTAGCAAAGTTCGCTTGATATACAGAAGAAGAAGAAGAACACAGACCTTGATAGCGGAAAACATAAGGAACGCTAGAAACGCTTGGATTTCTCTGTCGAAGAGTCGATGCGAAGTGTAGGGTGCGGCGGAGCTACGAATCGGAAGGTAAGAGAAGAAGGCCATGAAATGGAGGAAATAGTAAGGATCTGATACGATCCGACTCATTGCTTCCATTACTCCTTCACGCTTCTTCTCCATTTTTGTTTTTTTTTTTTTGCTCTCTTCTTCGTGTCGAAGAGCTGCAAACTTGCTGAGAGTCTCTAAAAAAGGTATTATTATTGTTTGAATATACAGTAGACGTCATGTCGTTTTATATTGTAGAAAACGGCAAGGCGTTTATATACAACATAATGTTTGGGCATTGTAAGAAACGGCAAGGCGTTTTATCACACTACATACATAGTTTTGAGGGTGGTATGACTTAAGAGCATCTCTCATGCGTGGCTCAATTTTCTCACATTCTAAATGAAATTTTAAATAACAGCACAATCAAGTCAATAATATAGCAAAACCATGGCTTAACCAATGGCAAAGACAAGACAAGACTCAAGAGACTATTATTGTTCAATCTTGATGTGTTGAACAACATAGAAGTTCCAAAAGACATTGTCTTGCTTGATTGGATTTAACAAAAGAAAGAGAGTATTTTATCACCCATAAAACAGAGAACTGATCTGAGTGAACTGAATTAGACCAGCAAAAGCAAAAATGCGGAGAATCTCATCTAAAACAAATCCATTTTTCTTCGAGTCTGGTCTCATTATCGAGGCACGCTTAGGCCAAGCTCTGCAAGATTCATGAGAGACATAGATTAGCATATGTGCCATCAAAACATATATGTTTCAGTTGTCTTCTTCAATCAATAATACTACTACCAAAAGTTCAGAAAAGAGAAGATGAAGAAAGAGCAGCACCAAAATGGCATCTTTCTCATCTTTAAGCCAATACAAGATTCTTATGCAAAAACAATTCTTTCAAAAGCAAGAACCTATTTATGTTTATGTGACCAACGAATCTATGTCCCTGTAAACACTAATAGTACACTAAACAAAAACTCTGAAAACTGCAATAGTCCTAATGAAACTGCACAATGTGAAAGGAAATAGCAAAGCAGGATCAAAACCAATGTGAAGCAGGACAAGTTCGAAAGAGCGAAAATTTTGAGATCTGTGAGAATTCTCTGAATTCAATGTCAACACTCATTTTTGAAAAGATGGGTATCAAAGTTGCACAGAGCTATCCAACAAAAGCAATCTACAAAGTCGTTCGGTTATAAACTGCTACAGATCCTAGTCATATAGGGAGGATGGAACGAGAACTAGGAGAATCAAAGCTCTAATTTTGATACCAAGAGTAGACAACATGTAAGTTCGAAGAGTAAAAAACAAAAAAAAAAAGGTTGCTTACAGATATACTAAACACAAAACATTTGGAAGAATATCAAACTCCTGGATTCGCACTGCAGAGCATACCCTGAGCTAATGACCTAGAATTCTGTGAATCGATACCGAGGCACGAAGTCAATCTAGCTGAAGCCACCGCACTATACAATGGAAGCAACGATTGAAGTGATCCCAGCTGACCTATCGGCCTATCCAAAGTCAACAAAAAAAAAAACAAACCTTTAACAAAATACACGAATACGAATCCACAACTCACATTTGGGACAAAAAAAAAACAAATCAAATCAATCAATCGGTTGATTTACCTCGAAAGTCCAGGAGAAGGAGGGACGCCGAGAAACGATGAAGCCGATTTGGGTCGAACCGATGGCTTGTTCATTGCAGATCTAAACATAGAAAACGCTGGTTTAGACAAAGATCGACATCGAGAAGCCATTTTTGCCGGCTAACGAAACGAATCTGAAGCTGAGATTTTGATTTCTAGGTTTTAACACTCCGAGCAAGAAATAGGATTGGGTTTTTACGAGGTTTAACCCCAAAACGACGACGTTTCCCATAAAAGTCATTGAAAATTAAATGTCATGCTGTCCCACAGTACTTCTTAAAAACAACACGACGTCTTAAATTAATTTAATTGGATCGCGAATATTATGAGGTTGGTGGACTTTGCCTTCCGTGTAACGCCGTATTTTGTGATCTCCTACACGTCGCCGTTATTCCACACGTGTGCCATCGTTTCATACAAAGAATCTTCACCAAAAAAATACATGACGTGTATAAGTTAACTGTAACTATATTTACACAACATAAATATACATATATCGCATATTGCATAATCTCCAACTGTTGTAACGGAATTCTTAAAAATCAAATGGAATCTGTCGGATCGAATCAATTATCTCCGTACGTAAGTAACCGAGACCAACGGTATTTCTTGGCTCAACCGGTGGCAGATAGGATACTTCGAGCTCTCCGTCACCGGATCCGTCTCCTTAACCGTCCAAATGGCGGAACTTTTCATGTTCTCGGTGCGACGTGTAACGTTTACACGGTGACGCTAACGGCTACACCGACTTGTACTTGTCCCGACCGTCAGAAGCCGTGCAAACACATCTTGTTTGTTTTGATACGAGTTCTGGGGCTTCCTCTCGATGATAAGTGTCTAAGGCAACGGAGACTCCGTCCATGTCTCCTCTCCCGCCTGCTCTCAGCACCGACACGGCCTGATTGCCTCGCCAGTTTCCACCTCCAGCAACGGTTTCTTCAGCTTTTCTCAGCCGCCGCTTCTCAACCTGGCAATACTACTAACTCATCCTCATCCACCAGTAAAATGGTAAGACTTTTTTTACCCTGATATACACTTGCCATCGTATGGAAATTCATTAAACATTTTGTTTAATTAAAATCTAACCACGTCGTTTAAATACAAATATTTCTAAAAGAAAATGTGAATATCTAAATCTTTTACATGTATATAATTAGTGGTTACGTTTTTCTTATCCTAAATAATCAATGTGTAAATATATTTTTGTAAATATATCATTTGATATATTGAATAGGAAAATGAGGTGGACGAAGAGCCAGCAACATGTCCAATATGTCTAGACGATATTAACGGAATTAAAAGTGTAAACGGCGAAAATGGTGAAGGCGAGGAGAAGGAACTCACGGTGGTCAAGTGCAGAGTCTGCAAGAACAAGGTACATGAAGAATGCATGCTGGCATGGAGGAGGAGTCGTGGACGGCGGCCGGGCATCTGTGTTGTATGCCGTGCACGGTGGCGAGCCAATAGTTCTAGTAAGAGTCCTAATGTTGGTGGTAGTTACGACAACTGCCAAGGTAATTGTTACTTGAATCTTGCCCCTTACGTTGATGAAGAGGAGAAGGATGGTGTTGGCACGAGCCAACGGCCATGTTGAGGACGTTGAAGGATTGATTATTGTGATTCTTATTATCATTTCAAACAAAATACTGTACATTTAACAACAACAAATATTGTAGGTCTTAATTGCATATATAAGATTTATTGTTTTTTACATATATGTTCAATGATTATATATTGAGATAACCAATTAGTATGGTTTCGCCCTCGCAATATATCAGTAAAAAACCATACAAATTTTGGCACGTTGAGGGAGAACGGTTAGGTACTTTAGTTGATGTAGTAAAAATTTGTTACTTTTGCGTGTAGTGCAAAATTTTAGCAACTTCTGTGGATTTAATTTTGAGGACTTTAACCAATGGTAGATAACAAATGATTCTGAGGATTTAATTTTCTCTTGGGGAAAATACAGAGATTTGCAACTTCCAATGCTTGGGATCACGTTGTAGAGCAGAGGTGCGGGAGGCAAACGCTGACACTGAAATTCAAACTTCAAATAGTATATAAGCTCATTGTTTTGAGAGCCCTCTTATTCATTTTCTTGGATTGTGTAAGATATTAAGTTCTAGAAATAGTATATACTATTAATCAAGTCAACTACTAAAAATAAGTAAGTATGCTGTAGTACTTTGTGTAGGAAAACTGACTAGGTGATATTTTTAGTAGCTGTGGTTTACATGTTGAATAATAATGTAGTAGAAAAAAACAAAACAGAGGCAGCTTTTGGAAAAGAAAACTATGGGCCATAATTGACCAAACATAGATAATTAAGGAGGTATCTTCTGAAATATGAGAAAAGTTATTATCATACCTTGTTGGCTTGTCAATCCAAAACATTGTTTTGTCTGGTATACTTAATTAGTCAAGACTTTTGATTGTACAAAATTAAAAGTCATCGATTGCCTTGTCTTGTTGTCTCTTTGCTGGTTATTTTTTTGTCTAGTTCTGTTGATGATGATCACTCCAAGAAACTTCAAAGAACCTCTCTGATCCGAGAGTTCTATATGTCAACAAGCTCTTTTCTGATGTCCATGTAAGTGATCAAGTTCTGTTTCTGGAACAATCTTCATAAATTAGTCAATTAGTTACAGTTGATGTATTAGTCAATTAGACAAAAGTAATATTGTTTTCAGGAGAGATCCGTTTAGTTCAATAGAAATCTGAGCTCCTTTTCAGGTTGTGATGGATCAAATTCGGGGTTTGCGGTTTCTAGGCCGAGGAGAAACATGTTCTCGAGTTGTTCTTCTCATGGTTCTGGTTGTTGCCTTCGTTTTAGGCCTTCAGTATTTCGAGCTCGCTCCATTATCTATTGTTTCACCTGGAAACGGAAACGTTTATAAGTTCAGAGATTCCAATAACACCACCAAAAGTGCTGAAAATGAAACGTTTCTTGCATCTCAAGAAGAAGCATCGTATGGATTCAAACCAAATAATAGCACAAGGGAAGTCTTGAAGAGTTTTGAGCACAAGTTTTTGAATGATTCTCCCAAAACAGAATCTTCTCGGCAAAGTAAAGGCAATGAAACCACCACTAGTTCTCTGCATTCTCTTCAACCCAAAATCCCTAGAATCCGCAAGAAACATGAGCAGAGGAACACCAAAAAGCCACCTTTAGTTGTCATATCAATAACTCAGATGAACAATATGATGTGGAAGCGGCATAATGATCCAAAAAATTCACTTGTATGCAAATAATTTTACCGTAAGTTCCAAATTTCTTATTACTCATAACTCGTTCATTACCTGTTTTTCTACTTTTTCATGTTCATAGGCACCTCTTTGGGGATCAAAAGTGGACGAAGAGCTTAAAACTGCAAGAGACGAGATTAAAAAAGCAGCTTTGGTCAAGAAGGGTGATACCCTTTATGCGCCTCTCTACCATAACCTATCCATTTTCAAAAGGTTTTTAGCGTTTAACAAATCTAAGCAAATATTAATTATATGGGTAGTAAAGGCCTAATTTCTTGTGTCAACGTTTGATTTTAAATTTATGTATGTTTTATTAACAATGGAGAACACAACAGTAGTTTAGTGTTTTTTTAATCTTGGTTACTGTGCATTTAATATAATCTTTTATTAAAAATATGAATTTGTGTTTCTTAATGTAAACAAAATAGTAGTATTGAACTACTACGATAAACAACCACACATAAATCGATACGTTTAGAACAATTTATTGACTTAGTGTCGTTGGTCTTTGCTCAATCAGAATTTAAGACCAAATAATATATGCATGCTGTTGAAGAAAAAAAAAGGTTTATATATCAATGATCGATCTCTTGTAGGAGCTATGAGCTAATGGAACAGACTCTGAAAGTGTACGTCTACGCGGAAGGGGACAGACCAATCTTCCATCAGCCAGAGGCAATGATGGAAGGGATTTACGCATCAGAAGGATGGTTTATGAAACTAATGGAGAGTAGCCATAGATTCTTGACGAAAGATCCCACCAAAGCTCATCTATTCTACTTGCCTTTCAGTTCCAGAATACTTCAACAGAAACTTTACGTTCATGATTCTCATAGTCGTAGAAATCTTGTTAAATATCTTAGGAACTACATCGATCTTATCTCTTCCAACTACCCTTTCTGGAATAGAACTCACGGCTCTGATCATTTCTTCACCGCTTGCCATGATTGGGTATGATGCTCTTCGAAACCCTGATCTTTTTTTTTTTTGCATTATTTAAGTTTCCTTTTTACAAGCTAGCTAGCTAGAATAATGTACATTTATGTTTAAACTTTTAAATAGTACATTTATATTTTTTTAACAAAAAAATGGAAATACATTTTTAAAAGCAAAAAGAAAATATAAATTGGCGTTTTAAAGAAATATATATTAATGTAAGTTAATATTTGTTATAATATATAGGCTCCAGCTGAGACTAGAGGGCCATACATGAACTGCATTAGATCACTCTGTAACGCTGATGTCGGAGTAGACTTCGTAGTCGGAAAAGACGTCTCTTTGCCGGAAACAAAAGTCTCTTCGTCACAAAACCCAAACGGAAAAATTGGAGGAAACCGTCCTTCCAAGCGAACCATCCTCGCCTTCTTCGCCGGAAACCTACACGGTTACGTCAGACCCATCTTGCTTAACCATTGGTCTTCAAGACCCGAACCAGATATGAAAATATTTAACCGGGTCGATCACAAATCGTACATCCGGTACATGAAACGAAGCAAGTTCTGCGTTTGTGCTAAAGGTTACGAGGTGAATAGCCCTAGAGTGGTGGAGTCGATTCTTTACGGCTGCGTTCCGGTGATTATCTCTGATAACTTTGTGCCACCGTTTCTTGAGATTCTGAACTGGGAATCTTTCGCTGTATTTGTGCCGGAGAAGGAGATTCCTAATCTGAGGAAGATTCTTATATCGATCCCGGTGAGGAGATACGTGGAGATGCAGAAGAGGGTGTCGAAGGTCCAAAAACATTTCATGTGGCATGATGGTGAACCGGTTCGGTACGATTTATTTCATATGATTCTTCATTCGGTTTGGTATAACCGGGTTTTTCAGACGTTTTAGCCATATGTTTTTAACCAGGATTATCGGTTGGATTGTTACATCAATTTACTTACTCTCTCTGTTATTTAACTACATCAAATTAAGATTGTAGATTACTGATTTTTATTAGCCAAGACATGATTATACAAACATAGATAAAAAGGAAATTAAAATAAAATATACATTTTTAAGTTAATGATTTTTTTTAACTGAAATATTTAATTTTAACGAAATTATGAAAATATTATTATAAATTAGCAGAATTTTTCTTTCGTTTTTGGGCGAGTGTGTAAAAATTTTAAATTACCGTTAAAACTATTCAGTTTTTTTTTTTACCGTTTCATTACATAAACTAAGGGAAAGCGGCAAGACTTAATCGGAAGATTGCATCACTTTTCTAGGAATCGTTGTCGGATTCTTCTTTCGAGCAGAAAAAACAAAAAAAAAAAGTAGCTGAGCTAAATCTGAGCTATATTCATGGCGACACAGGGAAGACCAAGTTCAGCTAAGAGCGAGCCACGCGATGGATCTTCTTCTCTTTCATCCAGAGTCAAGATCGATCCGTCTATTAAGGACAAGAAGAAGATCGCTACGACCTCTACCAGTAGCAGACCGATCATGTCGGATAATAAACCCAGATCCTCTGTTTCCACCGTCACTGCGAAACCACAGGTATCAAATCGGGAAAAAGTCTCTGTTTCCACCGTCGCGGCGAAAACACAGGTATTACATCGGGAAAAAAGTCTCTCTGTTTTAAAAAGTTATTTTTTTTTTCTGATTTGGTGGGTTCTCTAAAATTTCTTTATAGCTTTGATTACTCTTAAGGATTAAAGCCGATCTCTGGGTTTAAAGGCTGGCCATTGCTAGATATCAGTTATTGGTTGATTCGGATTAGTGGTAGATGGAACTTATTAATTGACGATGGAATTATAAGGAGAACTCTTTTATCATGAATTCAGCATTCATGACGTGATATTTCGATTATTGTTGTTTCTAGGTCGGACTTGTAAGATATTAATATTGCAAAAAACTTTTGTGAAGGCAAAGCCCAAAATACCTGTAAAAAACACAGCAACAACATCTGCTGCAGCAGCCAGAGGGAAAGCCAAAAGAGAGAAGAAGGTTTATTCATTACCCGGACAAAAATTTGATATTCCCGAAGAGGTTATAAGAGTAACATCTCTAATGAATGCTTTACTAATATCTTTCATATTCTTGGTTCTTAATTGGTTTCTCTGTCTTTTTGTATTTGCAGAGAGAGCCCTTGAGGATATTTTATGAATCCTTGTCGAAACAAATACCAGGGAGCGAAATGGCTGAGTTCTGGTGAGAAACAACAAGTCTTTATGATGGAACTTTATAATACATTGTTATTGGCTTCATTATAGCATATAGTATGGTCTTAAATGTGTTGAAACAGGCTAATGGAACATGGTATGTTGTCTCCGGATAAGGCGAAGCGAGCCTTTGAGAAAAAGCAGAGGAAGATGAAGCAAATTCGGATGGGGACACCGACTAAACCTGCACCAACGTTTACTAGCAAAGCGGAGAGTTCTCAAAGAACATCTGCGTCCACCAAGAACAGCGGTTTAGATCCGAGAAAGAAAAAGAAAGTCGTTGATGATGACGACGATGATGATGATGATTTCATCCTAAGCCACAAGAGAAGGAAAGTGTAAACCATACAAATTTTTAAAAAGCTCTGTTTCGTTCACTTAGGTAAACATGTCCAATAGCAGATCAGATCAAGAACCTTAAGTTATATCTTAGCGTTCATCGAATAAGTGATCAGAGATCGTTGTTGTAGCCTGTAAGGTCCTTGTCAATGTACCATTGAGATGTGTAGATGTTGTTGGTGTAAAAGCAAAGAATCATGAAACACAATTTTAGTAATATCTTAACCTAACACTGCTGAAACTGTTTTACTTTGAATGCGTACGTAACTCAATTCTTTACAAGAAATTTTGTCTAATCGGACTAATACAATTTAGAAAGACTTTTGAGACTCCATGACCATTGGCCAACATTAGATAAAGTTCTTGGCAACGGCGGTCTCGTCATGACCATCATCGTATTCTCTAACATTGTAATCTGTTAAAGATGGCATGTGTATCAAAGTGAGCCAGCCTCACATTTCGCTTTGACTGTTGGCTTATGAAGAGAGATAACAATTTGTGTATATAGTTTTTTTCAGCCAATATCCTTGATGATTTGATTTCATGAAACAATATCTCAAGATATAAGATTACATAGTCTATATTCAATGTTGCTCATGCTATCTTCAAAATCCTTGAACACTTTTCTAGTGCATCCAGTCTTCAGTGAACTCAGGTTGCATGTTTCGAACCGGGAAAAATCTGATAACAAATATATTTAAAAAGTTAATAAAATTTCGCTATTTGATCTCATGTTTTCTCACTATTGATTGTGCTAATATTTGATATATATATATATATATATATATAGTTAATTTCAGATCGAAATTTTTAACAAAAACAACCATAATAATCTCCAAACATGTTCATTAAATAATTCTATCTTTACAACTTAAAACAACTCTAGTGACACGGTCGGGAAATATTATCTATACCAAAAACATGCAGAAGGTTTTTGTGCCTCTAAAAATATACCCGTTTGGAACATACTGATCAAAGTCACTGAGTGGCTATATCATGAACCAAGCAAGCAATTGCATGTGACAAACAAGTAGCAGGACTGAAGCTGTCAAATAGTCAGGCACTCAAATCAATTGTCAATACCTTCTTCAATTGCCCTGAATATCTTCTTTCAATAATGATGTTTTTTTTCTCCTTGCCAAACAATTTGGAGTAGAAAGAAAAAAAAAATAGAAGTGGGCAAATAATAAATGGTGATGGTGAATTTTGACTGTTGATGTTTGATGTAGTTTTTCAGTCAGAATCATGTTTTCTTTGTATGTTTTGTCCGTCTCTTACACAATCTTAATTGTTTCTAACTTTTCATCATTTTAACTTTTTTCATACAGTTATTTATGGCTGTGATAGCCATTAGGAAAAGGTAAGTGAAGAAGAATGATCTAATACATTGAAAGGTCTAATCCTATTTAATGATTTTCTAACGGAAAATAAATGAATTCTCTAGAGTGGTCACACTGATCTATCAACAATCTTAAAATAAATAGTACCAATCACACTATTACGCATACATTGTCAATCCCAATACGACTTTCTTATCATACTAATATGTAAATATATACGTACAGTAAAACCTTATTAAATTAATACTCTATAAATTAATAAACATTATAAATTAATAAATTTTGCTGGTCCCAAGTCGGACCAGTGTAAAAATTAACAATATTCGATAAGATAATAAGATAATAATTTTTTCGAAATCTCCTTATAAAATATGGTTCCAATAATATCATAAATTAATAATTATGTAAATTTATA
>NC_025692.1:930855-932993 GCF_000633955.1 Camelina sativa | reverse complement strand
TGCTTTCTAAATATTACAAGTTCAATTCCTAAACCATAAAATTTATAACATCCGAAAGTTTAATCTTATTTTGCTATAGTTGTTCCAATTCATAATTTTTTTAAAAATAAACAATTAAAAATATATCTATAAATTAATAATTATTAATTTACACTATAAAATAATAATTATTAATTTATAGATAAATTAATATCACTATAAATTAATAAAATGTCTTAGTTCCAACATTATTAATTTATAGAGGTTTTACTGTATATAGCAGTATAGTTTTGGTAAATATACTTTTGCCCTTTGTTTTTCTTTTTCCTTTATAGTGAGTCATGTGTATAATTATTGTAGAGACCAGTGTACAAAACTAAATTATCCCCATTTCCTAAAACAAACAAAATCTCAAATATATTGAAATCTTCATGACAACGAGTATCTTAACAAATTTTGTCTGTCCCAATCTAAAACTAAAAGATCTTTTTTTCTGCCATGTATATAACTCACACGTATTACAAATTCGAATCTAAAATATGATCCAATAACGACCGCATCGATACAAAAAAAAATAGGTTTGAACTTAATTAACTGATACCGTACGTTTTTGTAGTTTCATCAGCATATGTTACGTTGTTAAATCAACTAAGATGGCTCAGATCAATGTCTTAAGGCAGATTAATATCGTTTTTCATGTTTCATCGATCGAAATTGATTTAAAAAAAAATATTTTTAGCAATTCAAGATGTGAATGGGTCCAAACGACAACAATTTGCGTGTTTCGTTGACCACTCTCTAAAGAAAAAACATGTTAAGAGTAAATGTCCTACATCTCGACGTGTCTCATTTTTCTCTATCTGTCAATTTTTGTCTGTCATACACAAGATAGTGATATTTTATGTACATATATACTTTGAGTAGAGAATAAAAACTACCCGCAATGATATCAACTGCAATTTAATTATATGCTCATTCGTCACAGAAGAATATAGAGAGCATATATTTACTCTCTAACTTAAATATAAACGTGCTTTATTCTGAAAACAACACAATGAATAACCTATGTAAACCCACCTCAAGTGTAATTACTATATGTACCATTGTGGTCTTGCAGTTATGATGGTCCCAAGTCCGAACCGAAGATAAGACAACATTAATCCTAAGTGTTAGAAATCGGTGAATTAACGAATCCTAAGAAACTTAAAACATATAGAGCCTTCTAAAAAAGCGTAAAAATTTGATGTGCGGTGCTCAATGTAATGTCATTTAACCTTTTGTAAAAAAAAAAAAAAAAAAATTGAATTTATAACTTTAAAGTTTACTTTTTGATCTACTATATTTGAAAAACAAAACTGTGACATACAGTATTTTTGTGAACACATGTGGCTTGATATTCTATATATATAATTCCATCACAAATCTATCGAAAATAGATTATTAAAAAATCGTTAAAACTTTAAATTTAGTTAACAAGATCTATCGGAACTATCTGAGAATCATTGCATTGCATCCATAATTGAACGCTGACCCTATATAATTGTTCCTTTTTGGCTAAGGATCTTTGCCCCTAGCTATATATATCTTTAAATCTTACCAAACGAAGAGAACACAAAGCAAGAAGAAGAAGAAGAAAGATAGATCTTGTTTTTTATTCTTTTTTTGGCAAGCTCTGTCTTATTGTATTAAGGTCATTGTACTCTGTACAATATATTTTCATCAATGAAAATTCACANAAAAAAAAAAAAAAAAAAAAAAAAAAAAAAAAAAAAAAAAAAAAAAAAAGAAGAAGAAGAAGAAAAAAAATTCTATTCCAAAAGGCTTATTTTGGACCTTTTTAAAAAAAATTCGACTTTATGGTCTCTGTATACCTAATAAAACCATAGTCGGAAGATATTGATATTTTTGTTTTGTCTGCCTAAATAAACACAAATAAAATTGACCAAAAATAAAAATAAAGTAAAATACATATATATTTTTTGTTAAATACATATAAATCGTTTTCTCCCCTCTGTTTATAAGTGGGTCCGCTTCGCTTATTGAGATGGTCTCCATTCATAACTAAACGAAAAATTCTGAAATGAGTAACAGCCACGTATCATATTGCTAAATACAGCATCATATTCACTAAAGTACTCATAATTATTTAATTTGGGGGG
>NC_025692.1:929112-930719 GCF_000633955.1 Camelina sativa | reverse complement strand
GGGGGGGGGGGGGGGGGGGGTGTTTGAGGTGATCTTGTAATTAAATCGTTCTCTTCTCGTCCTGTATATTATTGCTCTTCATTTATTCAAAACAATGAATAGTTTTCCTTTTCATCTAAAGTAACAGACTTGTACGAGTCTCACATAATTAAATGGTGATTTAGCATAAAATGTACAAAAACTACGAGTCATTTTGAATTAAAATCTTTTAATCCGTAAAGCAGTTGATCAGTTTCGGTCTTTTGAGAAAATTAGCATATTACTATATATAAAAAGTGCATATAAGTATAATCGATGAATTGAGAGGCGAAGGAACAAACAGCGTCGTTCATTGCAAGTGCTACTTATAAGTTATAGCTATAATTTGTGAATTTAAAATGCAAAATGATGATTAGTTAGACGGTTCTTTTTGTTTTGGGATGATTAATAGAAGACTTTAATATATATATATGTGTGTGTTTGACAGAAACTCGTCCTTATAGGTACGCAAATACGGTCCCATGATTGAACAAGTTAATGTCCCTTGACATTTCTTGAAGTTTCCTTTGCATACTTCTTTTCTTTATTTGTATCATTATTACACGAAAATGTACTCTCATTATTTTTAGAACCAACTTTAACCTAATAACGTTGGCTGATAGATTGTTTTTGTAGATCAGAGACCAGGACAAATGTTAATTACCATGGTACGTACTATGGTTTAAAATTCTTTACCTACCTGCATATAAAATAAAAATGATTCTAATATGTTTAATAACAAAAATCATCAAAAGGAAGTTTTTAATATACTGATATACATGTTCATATAAAGATTCTGAAAGACAAGAAAGTACGTATTTGCATTTGATTCTAATCAGAATCAAAATAACCATTGCATATCATATCATATATATATATATGTGCATATACATCGATTGGCCTCACATGAGCAGGCATATGTAAATGCAAATGTATGATACAATGAGTCAAAAATCAGGGTAAAGGATAATAAAACAGTAAAATTGAGGTGAAAAGTTCTTTATCACACAAAAATAAAAAATAAATAAAAAAATAATACAGAAAAGACTTGTCTCACCATGTTCGTCTCGGAGACAATTTCATATAATTTACGTACCCGGCCGGCAGGGACAAAGTCGTTTTTCAACACCCTTCTAAATATGGTCGTCTCATAATCATCAGTATATAAAAAGTATTGATTTGCTTTCCTAATTTAGTTGCATAATATGATTTTTAAGAACCATTAAAGCAAACAGTGACCCCCCCAGTGTGTCGTTTTATACTAATAGCAATGTATACTAATAAAAAAATAGAGTGGGTCTTTAAAGACAGAAAAACAAAATAAATAAATAAAGCCATTGGGTCCATTTCCTTTATTCAATAGACTTATTGCATTGTTTTTGGTCCCATATTTATAAACCCCCCCTCCTTCTCTCTAACTCCGTACCCAAAATATTAATGCGTATAAATATTTTGAGTGACTGAGAAGTGTTAGACAAAATTTCACCAACATTTCTTCTTCTCATATCACAATTTCTCCCTTATTTCTTCTTAACTACACACTGCCCTGTTTCTTTTTCTTTTCCTCATTTTGAAAAGTTCTCAAACTT
>NC_025692.1:926255-929061 GCF_000633955.1 Camelina sativa | reverse complement strand
ACAAAATAAATAAATAGAGCCATTGGGTCCATTTCCTTTATTCAATAGACTTATTGCATTGTTTTTGGTCCCATTTATAAACCCCCTTCCTTCTCTCTAACCCGTACCCAAAATATTAATGCATATAAATATTTTGAGTGACTGAGAAGTGTTAGACAAAATTTCACCAACATTTCTTCTTCTCATATCACAGTTTCTCCCTTATTTCTTCTTAACTACACACTGCCCTGTTTCTTTTTCTTTTCCTCATTTTGAATAGTTCTCAAACTTTTTTTTTGTTTTCCTTTCCCCCTGAACCTATTTCCTCTATTAGCATAAATCTTGGGATCCGAATCGTAGAAAGCAATCAGAATAATAATAGACTTTGTACGATATATTCTTGTGCCTAAGCTAAACAATGGCAGGTAGTGCGTCCGTGGAGGAATACTACAACCTCCGCTCGGAGAGAGTGACTCAGCATCTTGTCCCTAACTCGGAGTCTAACTCAGTGAGTCATAAAAGCAAAGCAGAGCAAAGCGAGAAGAAGACGAAACGTGAGAGAGACTCCGGTAAACACCCGGTTTATCGTGGAGTGAGGATGAGGAACTGGGGGAAATGGGTGTCGGAGATTCGTGAGCCGAGGAAGAAGTCACGTATTTGGCTCGGAACTTTCCCGACGCCGGAGATGGCCGCGCGTGCACACGACGTAGCGGCTCTGAGCATTAAAGGAACCTCAGCTATACTTAACTTCCCTGAACTCGCTGACTCATTCCCTCGACCCGTCTCGCTAAGTCCTCGAGACATTCAAACAGCAGCTCTCAAAGCAGCTCACATGGAACCAATGACGTCGTTTTCATCTTCCACGTCTTCGTCTTCGTCTTTGTCTTCCACGTCTTCACTTGAGTCCCTTGTGTTGGTGATGGACCTCTCGAGGACTGAGTCGGAGGAGCTAGGTGAGATCGTGGAGCTGCCAAGTCTTGGAGCGAGTTACGACGTTGATTCGGCTAATCTTGGGAACGAGTTCGTGTTCTCTGACTCAATGGACTACTGTTTATATCCGCCGCCGTGGGGACAGTCGTCGGATGATAACTACGGTTACGGAGTCATCCCTAATTTTAGCCATGGCTTGTCATGGGATCTTTAACAGTTTATTTTATATAATTACCATAATTAATGTTTTGTTTAATCACGTTTTTTAAAACCCTTTTTGTTTTGTCCTTGAGTTTTGTGGTGTTAGCTAAGAAAGGGTTTTTTTTTTCTTCTTTTTCTTCGGGTGCGTGTGTGAGCTCCATAATGATACGTGTACAAAACTCTATTTGTGTTCTTTTATATATAAATATCGGTTTTGTTTGTCGGAAAAGAAGGGGGAAAAAAGTGAAATATTTTTGCAAGTCTCATCAAGTGAATAAGCGATAAAAATAAAGTCCACTAACTTTATGATATTGTAATTATGCAAATCATCAAAAGTTCAAAACTGTTGCGTGTTTTTGTTTTTGTTTTTGTTTTTTTCTTTGACGAAAACTATGGGAAAATTCGCTTTAATCATTAATTGAAATTTTTTTTAGTCTGATCACTATCGATTAATACTTTGTTTTGTCGACATAAATGGAACGGAGACAGTGAGTTACGTTAGGGTAAAAAGAAGAGAAAAACACGAAGCGAGAGCAACTTGTCCAAAGCTGACGCGAACATTACACAGCCACATATATTATATTATACATCCATGCAACACTTTATTTCATCAATTGGTATATTAATGACCAAATATTCCCACTTAAATGGTTGAAAAAAAAAATTGTTGGAGAATATAAGCCACACAATAGCATCACACAACTCGTTTTATTTTAGAATTGAGAAAGGCTTATCATAAAATCAGATCTGATTAGCTANTTATCATAAAATCAGATCTGATTAGCTTAGCTCCACAATTTTTTTTTTTTCTGGTTCTCATTCTATGGTAAGTTAGTTTAGAGGCAAATTTATCAAAGTTTCATTATGATCATCATGCATCAATTAAAAAGTAATGTATGGATGAAGACTTAATAGTTTAATATTAAAATGAATGAGTCTAATTTCCTCATGTAACTTGAATCCCTAAGGGAGACTATTTCCTCATGTAATAGTTTAAGGGAGTTCCTTCTCTCTTTCATTATATGTCTTTTACCTTCTCTTATTTTCTTTATAGCCAAACTTGTGTCGTAAACACTTCTACCACCACCGTTGTGGCGGCATCACTCTTTTCGTGCCTTTAAGAAGCTAAATAGGATTTCAGTTTTTGGTTTTAGAGTTTGGATTTATGCTATTTCGGTTTATATTTTTTTTGTCAACTAAAATGCTTTCGGACGTAGAGTTTAGGTTTTCCGTTTCAGATTTTATATATAATAAAAACTGTCACTGGATGATGAAAACGACTAACAATGTTTTACATGAGAAATTTATGAAAGTTTAAAGAGAATATCTAAAAATGTGTGAAAAGCTGAAAATTACTAATGTTTTTGTTCTATAATGGTGGAACATACTGATATTAATTAAATTGGAAATATATACACAAGAAACTTTGAAAAGTGTTAACTGAAAGTTTTTTAAAGTTTGTTAAAGTTTTCGAATTGTTTTGAAAAAAAATCCATATTGTAGAAAATGTAATATCTGGACAGCAAGGGTAATTCTGTTAAAGCAAAATGAGATTGTTATTTTCTAAAGAGAATGTTAGTATTTTCCACTGAGAAAATGTAAGTGTTATTGGAGCAGGTTAAAAAACTAAAAAGACGGAACTACTTGACACTTATAAATAGTAATTACCCCTAAGATGAATGTAGACTTAATTATA
>NC_025692.1:911889-925236 GCF_000633955.1 Camelina sativa | reverse complement strand
TTGACACTTATAAATAGTAATTACCCCTAAGATGAATGTAGACTTAATTATAAATTTGAGTCTATATGACATGAATGACGAATGATCATATAATATGGGGAGAATGAAGAATGGTGACATGTCTAGTCCTGTCAAATGCATATCTTTTGAACTCCCAACATCTCGTTTTTTATGATAATTATATAATCATGAAAAAGAGATGTGATGATCCATAAACTACTTGGTCTAAAGTGGAATATCCATGAAATTGAACTGTCTTAGTCATATCGTTATGCCACTCGAGGTTACATATCGATTTATGCTGAAATTACTATCTCTCTAATCAGTGTAAAATGTATCTAACAGTTGGCAAATTCCAAAAGTTTTGTAGATTTTCAACATGATATTTGTTTATTATAAAACATACAACGACAAGCTTCGTCCAAGATAAAGACTCGTGTCTTTTTTTTGGTTAAAGATAAAGATGAAAGATAAAGACTATTGTCACCAAAACTATTACAATAATGATAAAATGATGTCACTGACACCGTTTAAAAACATATGAAATACTTTGGATTTTACCCTTACGACTTTCTTACGAGAGCTAGCGTGGGACATCAGGACATGGAATGATCAAATATTATCTCTTTTAATTATCCATGATTTAAAATAGATTTCCTTTTTTTTTTATCAATAGAGTGAAACAAATATGTCTAATACTATTTAAGATAAATAATAATATTTTACGTCGTTTTGTTATGTGTTTTTTTCTCTGGTTGTTACGTGTTTACATTACCTTTAGTATTTCTTTTGGTGGAGAGTACTATTTTTTGACGAATTAATGGATTATAGCAGCGCTTACTTCCACGTTCTTTTAGCGAATCTATGATCACGTAGTAAAGAAGCATGAACAGTTACAATCTTTTTTACAAAAGTAAGTTTACACAACTATAGAATTTGACTCAGCAATTAGAGCTCCAGATAAATTCTACATGCGAACTCATTCTTCATAATTAGGGAATGACGTAGATATCCAATTAGGTCTGGACTAATCCCTAACCTAACTTGAAACTAGACCACTAAAAAAATTAGTATCAGTTCGTGCAGACAATTGTCAAAAACTATTAGATTTAATGTCAAGAGTATAAATATTTGGAAGAACAGGACACCAGGATATTTTTTGTTTATAAGAAACATTTGTTATTTTTGTAAATGCACAGGGTCCACTTATTTTTGCTACATTTTATACGTAAATTTAAAACCTTTTCTAAAAAAATTATATTTTATGTTTATAAATTTTTTTTATATATATAGTTTTGCACAGGGTCCGTCACTCAGTTGTATGTATGACGATCGAGACGGCCTTGAAACTACTATCATACATAATCTACAACATTTTTACAAGATATATAATGTGTATTCCAGAATCTAAACCTTAAAAGGATTCATCTGTCCGAAGGTTTCATAGTTGTCTGAATGACTATTAAAAATATTGTTTTCTTTTTCACGCAAACTACAGAAGGTACCAACAAGTTCCACAGTTAACGGTTAAGATTACTTAAACCAACGATATGGGATTTTGAGTTTTGCTAGGTTTGACAATGATTGCGGTTTAGCTCGTACATTCTGTTTGATTATATAATGGTTCATGTGTTTTTGGTCAGTTTTAGTTAATTTTGGATTTGATTCACCAAGCTAGTTTAATTTGATTCGATGTCAGTTAATTTCTAATCTTGGTTGAATTGTCACTTTGATTTAATTTTGGTTCAGGTAAAACTGATCGGTTTATACGTAGCCCTACCTAGCTATTTCCCACTAACTATAAACGAATAGTTTAAATTAATTCCATAGGGTTTATTAACGACATTATACCGCGCGCAAATCTAGAGTGGATCCGACATTACTTTCTTGCATATCTTTTGTGAGGTGTTGAATTTCTTAAATCAAAAATTTATCTGTCTCTCTAATGATGGGACTATGCAAAACTCCAAAAACGGAAACGTATCATTGACTCCTTTATTACTTTTTTAGAGATTTCGACCAAAATCGTCAAAACGACTTTACAAAATGCTGACATTTTAAAATTAATAAAAAAGGTATCTGAACCACTTGAAATTCTCTATTAATATGCTTTTGTTCTAAATATCTAGGGATCAAGTAAGTCGGCAGGTTAATCACGTTTAGTAGATTAATTTAATTGACGGTGGCCATTAGAATCGAATCTGCGTAAAGCATTTGGAGAAATCTGGTTAGAAACTAATATAACGGCCGGTTAGCCATGCATATATGATTTGGCATTTTCATCCGGTTTACATCATTTAATGTTCTCTTATACTTAAAAATATCACAAAAGCAATTAACCACAACTGGTCGTATCGAGAAGAAGGAAAAAAAAAATCACAAAAGCAAAAAAGAAGAGGACAATGATAACAGCAAAGACCCATGGCAATAAGCAAAATACAATTTTAAATATAAACTCGTATATTTCCGTATTAAAGCATTGCCGATATTTTTTATAGAAAACTTTCTTTTGCCAGTTGCTATTTCAAGGGTGTTTTTAATAATTGTTTAGTAAAAAAAATCTTGGGTTAGTGCTGCTTGATTTAGTAATGTTGAATATTATTTTATGCAAAAAGTGCTAGACAATAGAGTAGTAATTCAACGTGTAATGTCTAAGCGATTATAGGTACGAATATATATATTAGTTGGTAGACATTCATGCATTAGTGTTAAGAATTAAGATAATTAAAAAATTCCATAACACTTGGCAATCTACACTAGTACTACATCCCTATTTATCTTTACCAAAAGAAATTGTGAAATTAAAATCAAAGTAGCTTATTATATATACACCTTAATGTATATTATGGATTATTTAGCCAATAAATAGTAGGTACGCATGCATATTGATATAATACATTGTACTGTATGTGAGTTAGAACGTTTTGAGCCGGAAAATTTATAAGATATCTTCACACAGTAATAAAATTTCAAATTAAGAAGCTTATGTGAATATCAAACAGTTTGACGTATATATTTGGGTAATATCTAACACTGAAACTTGAAAACCACGTACCGGAATCGAGCCTCCTCCGCTCCCAAAAGACAACCCAAATTAAGCTAGCCATATCACTTTTCCAGCTATGGTTCAGCTTATTCAGCCGACCATTTCCTACTACCACAAGCTAATGGCCTGGCACCAGTAGTACACTCTCCGTTAGGTTGTAATTAATTGCTTCTTTTACCCATCCGTTGGGTTGAAAACTTGAAATTGGGACCAGTATTATCAGAATTAAAAATAGAAAACTATACTTTACATAATAAACCAAAAATAATCATCTACGTTGCGTCTTTATAATATGTTTCCGCTGTGTTTAACACATTTGAATGTTGTGTGTGTATTCATGCATTACGTGGTCCAAATCTAGATAGAAGTTTTGTCTCATGACCTTTCTTTTCTTGTTTTTTTTTGTTTCTTTTCAACAAAGCATGACCACTTCAGATAAATGATACAACTTCTTTTTTTTTTTAACAGATAAATGATAAAACTGGTATAGAACATATCAACAACAAAATGTCATTGAAATATATGAATTTGAGTTCAACATATTTCTAAAAACATTAATAGTGAGTTGGCAATAAAATGATTACATTGATATATATGTTGGAGAATTTAATATGAAAGGACATTGCAATGGTTGTTGGATGATTTTTTCTTGTCCTGCACTGGTTGTTGGATGATGTGATACTACAGTGTCAATAATTTTGTAAAATATAAAGTAAAATAAGATAATTTTTGGACTGATTCTTAAAAAGGACTTTTTTTTCTTTTCTTTTTAATTCTCTTAACGAACGGTTTCTCAAAAATACATTTTTAATATTTTTTTGTCAAAACAGTATTATTTTAAAAACTTTCCAAAATAAAAAGGTTTAAAGGGAGTTTTTAAACGTCTACTAGCTCTTAATTAACTAATTTCAGACCCTTTAAAAAATATATTTCAGAACACTAGCTTATAGTAGATATTTTTTTTAATAACTCAGTGGGGTTTTAATATAAACATAGTAATTGGTAACCAATTTATAAAATTTATCTTCTCTTATTTAATATATTTATCATTGATTATTTTGGATATTCATGACAAACATTTTCGAACACAGATATAAGAGATGGTTTAAAGCTAAAATCTTGATGTAACATCACCTCACCTCTTTTCTGATTGTTATGTTAACCTTTATTGCAACTAGAAGAGCTTTTTTACAAACAAGGTGACTATTTGAAAGGTTTTGAAAGAATTTAATCCAATAAAGTGTGAAAAGAAAATATAGAGAGAGTATGAAGTGTCGCAGATTTCATAAGCTACGTGTACCAAACCAGCCCATAAGGTATTGTGTATTTGCACAAATAGTATCATAACATCACATATTTTGGATATATAGTAGTTACAGGATATCAATTAGTTTTACTATCCTACAGGTCGAACTAAGAACACCAAAACCAAATCTTGTTCTCATCATTTTCCCAAAACACACAGAAACTGAAGATAAAACTATATATTGTCAGTTTAAGTGAATGTAGTAGGCTATTAGAACACAACAGGTGATACTAATGTCTAGGGGCTGAAGATTGAAGACAACCTTTCATAATCTCCTGAATCCTTCTCTGCAACACCTTGTCCTTAACCCTACCAATCATGTCTTCATAGAAAGCTTGAAGCCTCATAAGCTGACTCTTATCAGCACTCTCCAGCATCTCTCCCCACTCTTTGCCCATATCGAAATACCCTGAAACCCGTAATGAATACGGAATATCTTCTTCTTCGTTAAACGGTTTGCCAAATATGGATCCATGAAGTATGCTTGCATATCTTTCCATCACCATTAGCTTTGATTCTAGCTGTTTGATCTCCCCGGTTGATGCGCTTTTTTCAGCATCAGGTACTACTTCTTCTTTCTCCAATTTGAGCTCATTCGACCAGAAGACGAGAGTAGGGGCATAATGGTCGCTAACATCCCCAGACCCGAGCACTCCATTTCTTCCTCTCCCCCAAGACCACAGCTTGTAACCACCATTTGCCACAAGAACTGTATGTGCTGCCCCGCAAGAAACTTGCACCGGGTCACGAAATCTTGACCCACCTGAAATTTTTCTTGGAACACTGTCATCTCCTGCTTCCACCTCTGTGAAGTTGACATCGGGGCATAACCCTAAACCTCTCTCCATTCCCCATGACCACACATATCCCTCAGATGACACCACGCTTGTGTGGAATAACCCACAGTCTACAGAAACTAAATAAGAGTGTTCAGGGAGCTCTGAAACTGGCTCTGGTATCGATGAGCTCTTGGTACTTCCATGCCCAAGCTTGACCATTTTCGCCAAAGCCGAATGTCCAGCAAATGCTCGGTCCTTCCGGTGTCTCCTTCCTGTAGGTGAGAAGAGCTGTGTGATGAGCACCACAAGCTATGTCGTAGACTGTAAGACCAGAGTTCTGGTTAAACGTCTCCACAATCTGAGGCCTTGCTCGGCTTTCTCTATCCCCAAGCCCTAACTGGCCATGATGATTATTTCCCCAAGAATACAACACAGAATCATCATAACTGTTGTCTTTGTGAATCCCCCCGGGGCCAACGAGGGCAACAACGTGTTCATACCCACATGCTACTTTCAAAACGGTCCGGCCATGGAACTCGGGTATGGGAAACGGAATCGGGATGCTTGTAAAAGACACACTAGGCTCAGTAGTCCCACTGTCTTGTGGAGGAACATTCCCCCACATCCAAAGACCTCCAACACTATCAATGGCAAGAGACATCATGGATCCGGCCTTGACAGTACAAACCTAACAAGCGTAAAGGAAACTATTATGGTTCAGGCTTTTGACATATAAACCGACACTAAAGCGTTTCCAGGACCATACCTTCAAATCTGATCTGGCCTCTCTACCTGAATCACTTAGAGAGGAACTAGATCCTTCTTGTTCAAAGAAACTTTTAATCAAGTATGGTGCCAAGGAGTTCTCCCCATCAAAACCAAGTTGGCCATCCATCTATCAGTCAAGGATTGAAGATTTGTAGCAGGCAATGTAGAGAACAGAACACTAAACTTGACAAACATAAAGAACGAACAAAGCTTATAGAAACGGTAACAGTCAGATAAAGGATACAAATGTTATAACCCCAAGACCAAACCGAGCCATCATCTGCCAAAAGCTTACAAGGCAAAAAGAAACAACAACAAAAAAAAAGAACAAGATAATGGTCAATAGAGATCCTTAATCATATCAATATCATATAACATAAACACGAACAGAGCTTATGTTCGTACAATGGTCCTATAAAATCAAACTAAGAAGCCTTTTCAATTAACAAAATCAAGAAACTCCAACTTAATTAAGCTAAAACGTTACCATACATGTACACTTCAAGCATACTTTTTTTTTTAATTTCACAAATGGAAGTTCATAAAAACAGACTAGGGAGCTAATTAGACCAAATCAGCAGCAGAAGCTAAAAGTGAAAATTAAACATGTGAATAGAAGAAACCACCTGAGACAGCGAGACTGTGATAAGCACCAGCAGCGATACCAACGATTCGAGCCCGATCTCCAGCTACTTGATCTGGGAAATCGAACTCGACTCGAACTGGTACAAGCTCGTCCGATTCTTTACCCGTACCAAGACGGCCAAACATCCCTCTTCCCCATGAGTAAACACATCCATCGCCTTCAAAAAACAAATTCCAAAATCCCACAGAAAAATTCAAACTCAAGAAAACATAACTAAAATGAAGCTGCGGTGGAATTTGTTTTTTTACCGGTCAGAGCGATCGTATGCGCTTCACCGGCGGCAATAGAGATTATTTTCCGGGATAAATCTTCAGAAATCGGTAACGCCGCCGCTTGATCCTCCATTGCTACTGCTTCTGAGGATTTCTCTGTGGGATTTTTTGTTTGTTAACGGATAAGGTTTGTTAGCAGTTCGCTTATGCACAAATTTCTTGAAGCTTCTTTCACCGATCAAAAGACGACAAAATTATCCCAAAATATCTTCAGTCACACACAGTCTCTCAGTTCTCTCAGCAGTGTAGTAGTAGTACTGTTTGAATGGCATGTTTCTGATTTATTGGGCTAGGCCCATATAGCTAGTTAGGCCCATTTTTAAAAGAACTTACGAGTGTTGTTTGGAAAAAGAGATTACTTTTTATTTTTATTTTCTAACGGAGAAAGGTATATGTCTCGTTTGCTTTTATAAAAGATTCATGCCACAAACAAACAATACAGGAGGCAGGAGCACCAAAACTCTAATATCCAGTTTCTTAATTAAACTTTGAAGAGGGTCCACTTTTAGGTAGAACACTTATTTGTTTGATTTTCTGATCAAACAAATAAGGAACTATGTTAAAGATAAGGTATACCGACACCACCAAGAGTCAAAAATTCCCAAATTAAAATATGGATCAAGAAGCTCTTCTCGTCGGAAGACCTATCTCGAAACGCAGTATTCCGACCATTCCTTTTATTCTTGGTATGTTTACTTCTCGTGTTCATATGTCTAGCTATAATACTCCCTATTCAAAGGAGATTAGTATAGATAGATGTTTTTATAAAAAAAAATAACTTTATGGTTAAATGGTTTTGGATAGCAAGTCAGGCGTTGGAGAAACTTGCATATTTTGGATTGGTACCGAACATGATACTCTTCTTGACGGTCGAATACGGCATGGGAACGGCGGAAGCGGCTAACATCATCTTCCTATGGTCTGCCGCCACCAATTTCTTCCCTCTTGTTGGTGCTTTTATTGCGGATTCTTACACGGGTCGGTTTCCTCTGATTGGGTTTGGATCCTCCATCAGCCTTCTGGTACATATTTTATATTTTTATATCAACCTTACAAGTGGAAACATTATCCATCTGAACCTACCAGTGAGAACTACAACAAATTGATTTCCATCATTTTCTCGTCTCTAACTATTTTTTTCTAAGGAGTATAACAAGATTAGTTCACGTATTGTTTTCCTTAAGTCCTCATCACACTCATCATATTTTATGCATGTTACTTGATGAACATCCTATATATTCCAATTTCCCCTCAGGTCTCACCACAATCGAAGTGAATATTTTCAAACTAATATATAACAAATGGACAACGGGGAATGATTTTTTTATGGTTGACAACAACAATTCGACCAGAATGCGATAAATCAACACACATATGTCAACCCACCATAGTGCTCCAACTTTTTCTCCTATATTCCTTTTTTGCCTTCACCGCCATCGGGGCCGGGGGCGTCAGGTCCTCCTGCTTGGCATTCGCGGCCGACCAGCTCCAACCCAACCACACATCACGTACCGCTACGTCAGCCCTAGAAACCCTCTTCAACTGGTACTACTTCTCCGTCATGCTCGCATGCTTTCTTTCTCAGTCGTTGTTGGTCTTCGTTCAGACAACGTATGGTTGGCAGATTGGTTTTGGAGTCTCTGTCGCTGCCATGGTTCTATCCGTTGCTTTGTTCTTCGCGGCTTCTCCGTACTTTTAAGTGTGAGTCCGGCCTTGTCGCTGGACTTTTCCAGGTTCTCGTTGCTGCTTACAGAAACCGACACGTTGATTTGTCATCGGAGGAGCATATTATATCGTACCATCACGAAAGGGGCTCTTCTTTTTCAATTCCTAGCCAGAAATTGAGGTACATTATATTGTAGTAACTAGTAATATATAGTTGATGTGTATATCAATTTATCTTCATCTTGATTTTTCCCCAAAAAATATATTTATGCCACGGCTGATCATAAATTTGGAAATATTTTCTACTATAGGTATTTAAATAAAGCTTGCGTCATAAGTAACCCCAAGCAAGACCTAAACCTAACAGGGAACTCAAGCAATCCGTGGCAGCTATGTAGGGTTCAACAAGTAGAAGATCTTAAGTCTCTCATCAGTGTCCTACCCATCTGGTCAACGGGAATCATCTTGTCACTTGTCACGGGTTGCCAAGTCTCCTTTATAGTCCTTCAAGCTAAGGCCATGGATCGCCACACCTTCATTCAGGGTTTCCAGATTCCTTCAGGCTCTTATGGCATTTTCTTGGTCATCTCCTTCGTGCTCTTCCTTGTTCTTTACGATCTTGTTATCGTCCCGTTAGTTTCTTGGGCTCTAAGAGAGCCGTTCCGATTGGGAATTATGGTGAGAATGGGAGCTGGTTATATAATATCGGTTATGTGCATCTTCACTCTTGCCGCTGTGGAGCACGCCAGAAAAAAAACCTCTTTAAGTATTCAATCCGGATTTTAGTTCAATTCTGCTTGGTTTCCTAGTTACTGGTTTTTGTTTTGGTTAGCTGTTTTCCATTTTATTTGTTTTTCTATAAATGTATCTTATATTAACAAAAACAAGTTGCCTGAATCTAAATATGGTTTAATTGTGGTTTTGGTTCACTAGAGAGACGAGAGAGGTACGATGTTGTCGGCGATGTGGCTATTACCGTACATGATACTAGGAGGCATTTCGGAAGCACTTAATACGATAGCACAGAACGAGTTCTTGTACTCTGAGCTCCCCAAATCCATGTCAAGCGTCGCCACGACACTCTCCGGCCTCGGCATGTCCGCCGCAAGCCTCATCTCATCCTGGATCATCACCATCGTAGACGTCGCCACCTACGGGAGCTGGATCACAGAGAACATAGACGAGGGACACTTGGACTATTACTACTGGCTCTTGGTGGGATTATCTGTGCTCAATGTTCTGTATTTCGTACCAAATCTTATGGTAAATGTAAGATATAACGAAAAGTGTGAAAAAAAATTTGTAATTAACTTTTTGAATAAATCTTATAACACACACAAAACTTAACTCATGATTGGATCTTTAACTCGGATAAAAAGTAATCAAACAAATTGAATGGTGATATTCCAAGGTTCTGAATGGGTTAATGCCATTTTTTTCCAACACGCTGCTCTGCTCCGTAGTTCTTACAGCTAACCAAACCATTCGGAACTAAATTCTTAAAGTCAACAGTGTCTAGAACTAGACGCAAGTACACAACACGAACATATCTGTGTAGAATATAGTAAAAAAACATTTTTAAATGATATATTTTCTTCAGAAATTTAACAAATTTGTTTATATATATGGTTTGTAAGTAACAATAGTTGTAATTGTATTTTTTTTTTTAATTATTATTTATGATAAATGTTGCATGTCATACGTGGATTTAAAGTATTGGCTAGGTGAGAGCAAAAAAATAAAAATAAAATATTCGCTAAGTTCTGTAGAAGAAGAAGACCTTGTTGTTGGCTTTTTTGGTTAAAGCCTCCCACGATTTAATCATCCAGACCAAAAAAAAAAACTCTCTTTCATCTGCCCAGATCTGCTGAGGCCTGAGGATAGATTTTAGTCAGCAATCGTCATAGCTATGGCGATTAGGGTTTTTCTTGTCCTTGTCCTCTTCTTATCATCTGCAATTGTATCTTTCTCCCTTTACGAAGATCAAGCCGGCCTCGCCGATTGGTAAAATAAAAACTCCTCTCTTCTTCAGTCTCTCTCTATTTATATCTCTGGAGCAGATTAGTTTCGAAGTTTACTCACTGCTTCATCACTTCGGAAGTTACCGATTTAAGAAGTCTTCAAGTATTTTCGCCAATCTGATTAAAAACCCAATCCGCAGTGTATCTCGAATCTGTGATTTAGTCTTTTTAGATCTCATTAGCTAGAGAATTGTGTTTTAGTATAATTCATGGAAGGATCCGGTGGTTCCAACACTAGTGAATTTGAGATGCGATCGGGTTAAGCTGCTTTTATATTGCCCACATAGGTAGGATTGATGAGAGTCACTGTTGTATTGTTGTAGGCACCAACGTTACATCGGGAAAGTGAAGCATGCAGTATTCCACACTCAAAAGACTGGGAGAAAGCGTGTTATCGTCTCTACCGAGGAGAATGTTGTCGCCTCACTTGATCTCAGACATGGGGAGATATGTAAGTATATTCATGTTCATATCTCTTGTGTGTGTGTGTTTTTTTTTTCCTTGTTTTCTTACTTTTTTTTTCTGATTTGTTGCAGTTTGGAGGCATGTTCTCGGGACAAAGGATGCTATCGATGGGGTTGGTATTGCCTTGGGAAAATGTAAGAATTATCTTCAGTACATGTGGATCAACTATGTTTGGGTGCTTTCACCTGCAACAATAATGTACTACAGTCTTGAACTCTATTTTCTTGGCTTCAAATTGTTTCAGATGTTATTACTCTTTCATCAGAAGGAAGTACTCTAAGAGCCTGGAACCTTCCTGATGGCCAAATGGTGTGGGAAACAGCTCTACATAGTGCTCACCATTCAAAGTCACTGTTATCGGTGCCGGTAAGTAATAATACTAATACAAGCGTAAGAGTTCTGCTAGTTTCTTTTAAAAGGAGGACGACTCTTACTGTCCTTTTCTTGTTATAAGAAAACAACAACTTTGATTTATAGGCCATCAAAGAATGATATTATCTGATGAAATCTTAGTTGCGTTAATCGTTATCATTTCCATGGTTGCTTATTAATGAACTAGAGATATCTTGCAGATAAATTTGAAGGTTGACAAGGACTACCCTATTACTGTTTTCGGTGGTGGGTACCTTCATGCTGTTTCTGCTCTAGATGGTGAGGTCCTGTGGGAAAAGGATTTCACAGCGGAAGGGTAGGACAGCCTTCACTGTATATTTGAATGAGGTTGCTTTAAGTGCATATTATAATGTTTTTGGTGTTTAGTAATATTTTCTATGTGTGTTCATGGTGCCTCCTGCAGGTTTGAAGTTCAGCGGGTTCTTCAACCTCTTGGAAGTACTGTAATTTATGTGCTGGGATTCGTTAATTTATCTGAGGCTGTTGTTTATCAGATTGATTCCAAAATTGGAGAGGTAGTGGCACAAAAAAGTATGGTTTTCCCTGGTGGATTCTCTGGCGAAATTTCATCAGTTTCAAGCGATAAAGTTGTTGTTCTTGATTCGAAGAAGTCAATTTTGGTTACTATTGGCTTCATAGATGGAGATATTAGCTTCCAGAAGACCCCTGTCTCAGATCTTGTTGAGAATTCAGGAAACGCTGAGATTTTATCACCTCTTCTTAGCAATATGCTTGCTGTAAAAGTCAACAAACGCACTATATTTGTGAAGGTTGGTGGCGAAGGAAAGTTGGAGGTGGTAGACTCATTATCTGATGAAACAGCCATGAGTGATTCACTTCCAGTTGCAGACGATCAAGAAGCCTTTGCTTCAGTTCATCATGAAGGGAGCAAGATTCACCTCATGGTGAAACTTGTCAATGAATTGGATAATGTATTGCTCAGAGAGACCATTCAAATGGACCAACATAGGGGGCGTGTCCATAAAGTTTTCATGAACAACTATATCAGGACAGACAGGAGTAATGGATTCAGGGCTCTTATTGTGATGGAAGATCACTCACTCTTGTTACTGCAACAAGGGGCGATTGTTTGGAGTAGAGAAGAAGGCCTGGCTTCAGTGACTGACGTTACAACAGCAGAACTCCCTGTAGAAAAGGATGGTGTATCAGTGGCAAAAGTGGAGCACACTCTCTTTGAGTGGCTTAAGGTATGAACGGTCTTAAATGTCTTGCTTGCGTTTTCTTAATTCCCCCACAGTTGTATTGTTTCGTTGTGTATTTGGTGTGTTTTAGTAGTTTTTCTCACCCTAATCAGTTTAACTCTCTCTTAATCTTTGGTAGGGGCATGTGCTAAAGCTTAAGGGATCCTTGTTGTTAGCAAGCCCAGAGGACGTGGTAGCAATTCAAGAATTGAGGGTGAAGAGTTCTGGAAAGAACAAACTGACCCGCGACCATAATGGCTTCCGGAAACTAATCTTAGCACTTACTCGAGCTGGAAAACTTTTTGCTCTGCACACTGGAGACGGGAGGATTGTCTGGTCCATGCTGCTAAAATCACAAGCATGTGAACGTCCAAACGGCATTAGCTTGTACCAATGGCAGGTCCCTCATCATCACGCCATGGACAAAAATCCTTCTGTGCTTGTAGTTGGCAGGTGCGGATCAGATTCAAGTGCGCCTGGTGTACTTTCATTTGTAGATGTGTATACGGGAAAGGAGATTACCTCGTCAGATATTGGTCACTCTGTTGTGCAAGTTTTGCCTCTTCCATTCACCGACTCAACGGAACAACGTTTACATCTAATAGCTGATACTGTTGGCCACGTCCACTTGTATCCGAAAACTTCAGAGGCTCTCAGCATCTTCCAACGCGAGTTTCAAAATATATATTGGTACACTGTTGGGGCAGATGATGGTATTATCAGAGGACACGTAATGAAGAGCAGTTGCTCTGGTGAGACTGCAGATGAGTACTGCTTTACAACC
>NC_025692.1:899421-909674 GCF_000633955.1 Camelina sativa | reverse complement strand
CCAGTTGCAGACGATCAAGAAGCCTTTGCTTCAGTTCATCATGAAGGGAGCAAGATTCACCTCATGGTGAAACTTGTCAATGAATTGGATAATGTATTGCTTAGAGAGACCATTCAAATGGACCAACATAGGGGGCGTGTCCATAAAGTTTTCATGAACAACTATGTCAGGACAGACAGGAGTAATGGATTTAGGGCCCTTATTGTGATGGAAGATCACTCACTCTTGTTACTGCAACAAGGAGCGATTGTTTGGAGCAGAGAAGAAGGCCTGGCTTCAGTGACTGACGTTACAACGGCAGAACTCCCTGTAGAAAAGGATGGTGTATCAGTGGCAAAAGTGGAGCACACTCTATTTGAGTGGCTTAAGGTATGAACGGTCTTAAATGTCTTGCGTGCGTTTTCTTAATTTCCCTAGAGTTGTATTGTGTCGTTGTGTAGTTGGTGTGTTTTAGTTGTTTTCTCTCCCTAATCAATTTAACCTTCTCTATATCTTTGGTAGGGGCATGTGCTAAAGCTTAAGGGATCCTTGTTGTTAGCAAGCCCAGAGGACGTGGTAGCAATTCAAGAATTGAGGGTGAAGAGTTCTGGAAAGAACAAACTGACCCGCGACCATAATGGCTTCCGGAAACTAATCTTAGCACTTACTCGAGCTGGAAAACTTTTTGCTCTGCACACTGGAGACGGGAGGATTGTCTGGTCCATGCTGCTAAAATCACAAGCATGTGAACGTCCAAACGGCATTAGCTTGTACCAATGGCAGGTCCCTCATCATCACGCCATGGACAAAAATCCTTCTGTGCTTGTAGTTGGCAGGTGCGGATCAGATTCAAGTGCGCCTGGTGTACTTTCATTTGTAGATGTGTACACGGGAAAGGAGATTACCTCTTCAGATATTGGTCACTCTGTTGTGCAAGTTTTGCCTCTTCCATTTACCGACTCAACGGAACAACGTTTACATCTAATAGCTGATACTGTTGGCCACGTCCACTTGTATCCGAAAACTTCAGAGGCTCTCAGCATCTTCCAACGCGAGTTTCAAAATATATATTGGTACACTGTTGGGGCAGATGATGGTATTATCAGAGGACACGTAATGAAGAGCAGTTGCTCTGGTGAGACTGCAGATGAGTACTGCTTTACAACCAGAGAACTTTGGACTGTTGTGTTTCCTTCGGAATCAGAGAAAATTATTTCGACACTAACACGAAAACCTAATGAGGTATAAATCATGGTTTCTAAATCAACGCTTCTCTAATACAAAACATATACACAAGATTGCTGTGTTTCATCTTGAGAGTGGTGTTTCTAGAATGGAAGCTCAGTAAATGTTTATTTATTTTTTAATCTGACTTGCATACGATTTTTCATTCCAGGTTGTTCACACACAAGCCAAAGTCAACACAGATCAAGACCTGTTGTATAAATACGTATCAAGAAACTTACTGTTTGTAGCCACTGTATCACCAAAAGGTGCTGGTGAGATTGGCTCAGTTACACCGGAGGAGTCATCACTTGTAGTATATCTTATTGACACCATCACAGGACGGATACTACACCGTTTGTCACATCAAGGCTGTCAAGGGCCGGTTCATGCGGTAAGTCCTCACACAATTTCATCTCATTTCTTTTTGTCAGAGATTCAATGCAACTTTCTTAGCCTTCAAATTGTTTTCAGGTGTTTAGTGAGAATTGGGTTGTATACCACTATTTCAATCTTCGAGCTCACAAGTACGAGGTTACGGTCGTTGAGATCTATGATCAGTCTAGGGCGGTATGACTTCATAGTTCACACTCGAAACAATTTTGTAAGTTAATTGAGTGTTCGCACTGTGAAACGTTATAAATTTTATTTGCAGGAGAACAAAAATGTCTGGAAACTCATTCTGGGAAAGCACAATCTGACAGCACCAATCACTTCATACTCTAGACCAGAGGTGTTTACAAAGTCACAGTCATACTTCTTTGCTCAGTCCGTGAAAACCATTGCGGTGACATCTACAGCAAAGGGTATAACATCAAAGCAGCTTCTCATTGGTACCATCGGCGATCAGGTTTGTATATTTCTTCTCGTATATAGATACCTTCATGGATTGAAAACTCATACTCAAAAACTGTTTCATTATATGATTAGATATTGGCACTTGATAAACGATTTGTGGATCCACGCCGGACACTTAACCCGTCTCAAGCTGAAAAAGAAGAAGGAATCATCCCTCTCACGGATTCATTACCCATCATTCCTCAGGTTCATTCCAACCCATTTTCCTTTTTTTTTGTTATGACTAGACAGTCCCCCCTGATTTGGTTATCTAATGCACCTGTCATATTTTCAGTCGTACGTCACACACTCCCACAGAGTAGAAGGTCTAAAAGGCATAGTAACAGCTCCGTCCAAGCTAGAGTCAACAACACACGTCTTTGCCTATGGAGTGGATCTCTTCTACACAAGGCTTGCTCCTTCAAAGACATACGACTCGCTGACTGATGATTTCAGCTACGCGCTTCTCCTGATAACGATTGTAGCGCTGGTTGCAGCCATCTACATCACTTGGGCCCTTTCAGAGAAGAAAGAATTAAGCGAGAAATGGAGGTGATTGGATCTTTAAAAAGGTTTAAAAGCCTTCCTCTTTTTTGTTTCTTTTCTTTTTCACAGTTGTAGAATGTTTACGAACCATTTTTGGCACTCGTAGAGAAAAAACCATTGGCTTAACTTAAATCCTGATGTTATAGAAGACTCTTGCTTTGTGACCTTTCCTCACATTCTAGAGTTGCGCTGAAACCTTTCTGAATTCAAAAGTTTATAGAAGCATCTGTTTAAATTTCCATGTTCAAGACCCAAATCAACCAGCATTTTATCCATGACTTAGATAATGATTGATCGAATGAAACAAACCTGTAGATTTGAACCCTCGTCAAAATCGTGACTTCGTAATTCTCATGGGACCATAGCACATACACACACATGTGATTATAATAAATATTATTAAATGGTTTAATGTGCGAGTAAATAATCTTAGTGAGAATACAAGTGTAACGCCTGACAAATTTGGTGCGAATCAATTATTTTCTTCCTCCTATTTAAAAAAGAGAACTCCTCCTCACTTCACTTGTTCACTGCACTCCAACTTCACTTGAAAACTCTTTCTACTTAGCGATGATGAAAGCAAACCAAAAACCGAAACCCCACGCGCCGCCGCGTCCTCTCTTCTCCTGCGGCTTCTTCCGCCGTTGCACACAGTCCGTCCTAAGTCCAACCTCTCCTCACCAGCAGCAGCCTCGCCGTAAACCACCAACCACCTCCTCCTCATCTTCCTCTTCCTCAACTTCCACTTCTCAAAGCTTCACTCAATGGCGCTTCCCTCATCACCTTGACCAAACTCCATCCACCGCTCCTTCTCTTCCTCCGCCACCTCCACCGCCGCCTCTTCCGGTAACCACCACCCTCCAAGAAACATTCCAGATCGCAGAGCTTCACCTCACATCTGTCTCCGAATCCGACAAGCTCCTCGCTCTACAGCTACTCGAACGGGTCGTCGTACCCGACCCGCCTTCTGATCCGACTTGTCCACCGGGTCTCATGCGAGGCCTCGTCTCTTGCCTTCGCAGCAACAACAAGATCGTAACAGCCAAATACGTCACCAAGATCCTCCTCGCGCTCTGCCTCGCCGAAGGAAACCGCCACGTGGCGGTCGAGGCTGGAGCCGCTCGAGCGGTGGTGGAAACGGCGGCGGGGCTAGAGATCTCAGCGGTGGAACGCGCTTTAGCGGCGTTAGAGCTCATGTGCACGACGAAGGAAGGAGCGGCGGAGGTTCGAGCTCACGCGATGACGGTGCCGGCGATGGTGGCGGTGATGGCGAGACTGGCAGGGAGAGGAAGAGAATACGCAATAAGCATACTCTCGGTGGTATACGGGAAAGGAGGAGATGATTCCGGGGAGGAGATAGCGGTGGCGCCGGCGGAAGAGGTGGCGAGGGCGGTGGCGTTGGCGCTTGAAGGAGGAGAGTGTACAGCGAGAGGGAGAAGAAAAGGGACCCAACTATTGAAGACACTGGAGGAATATGGACGGTTGGATCTGAGTCAGAATGGGACATGAAGAAAATGATATCTAACGGTTGAGATTTAATATGTCAGATGATAAAAATAATAATTATAATCTGAAAGCTAGTTTTTGGGGGTCACGGGCTCGTTGTTCTTTTGTTTAAAGATGTGTGGGCCTTCGCTCTCTGTCTCTCCTCCCCTATCTATGTGTATAGAATATGTTACAATTTATATAGTCCCCTTTTAATTATTAGATTTATATAAACTATTTCGAAATTATTACTAGGTTTTGCTGTGGAATAAATTTTTACCCTCGAAAGACATATTTGAACTGTTAACAACGAACTGGATTTAACGAGACAAGATTCATTAACTATACAATCCTAGGTTATGCTTCTCACGGTAGAGATGTCATTTAAGTAACTATATATATATGATTTTTGGTCTGATGGAAGTGGTTTTTATATGATTGGTTTTGACTTTTTTGAGTTGAGTTTTTTAAAGGTTTTTAAAGTTTAATAATCAACTCAACTAATTAATTCACAATGAATAATTTTCACACCTTTTATATATGTATATAACTTTAGGTTAATTATTTGCAACTTTCGAAGTACAGGATCTAGACACATTTTCTCGAAATTGTCATTTTTTTTTGTCTGTTTCGAGCCGTATGACATTCTAAAACCGGCAGTAAATTTTTTTACTTGTATCAAATAATTGAACTTTGATATAATGTTTAACTTTGTGGGTTCTCAACTCATAATAATCATGATTTGACAGTGAGTAAATTGGTACATGTCATCTATACATATTACTTTACTTTTCTTTTAACTTCTGATATCAAATCCTATAATCATATATTTTAGTAGAAATACGAAAACTCATGTGTTCTTGCATGTTCATGGATTGGTCTTTCCAACTTAACTATTTGCATTAACATGTGAGGTGGTCTCTATTTACAGTTGAGATCAGGCACCTCCATCGACACCGGAACATTGTGATGTCATTTCATAGCAACTCTGATACTAACATGCACTAGTATACTAGAAGTTTATCGATTTCTTATATATGTATTGCCTGTATATTGCAAGTCGAACTACTCAAAAATCAATAAATCAAAATGTTAAATGCTTATAATATGAACTATATATCTAATTTAATTTGTGGTCTGAATATTATTAAGACCGGTTGCTATAAACGAACATATTGTTCAATAAGAAATAACACCAGCTGAGCTGAGCTGACATGCATATACCAATATTGTTTGAACTTGTTCAAGCATTGGTACATAAACATAATTAACACATGTTAAATTTGACAAATTAATTAACCACGCGCCATAGTATAAAACAACATAATGATCTAGGTTTTTTTTCAAAATTGTCTTTTAAGCATGAAAAAATAATCATGATCTTATCTAGAAGCATGATCAGTATTAATTAATGACCAAATAAATGCTACTATTACTTAAGCCTAATGGCCCTAATTGTACAATTAAGACAAACTCACAAACGAAATCAGCCGAACCAATCCAAACCATAATATATATGGTGCTCTATAGTCTATATATACTGATCAAAAAGGTGCTACAAAAGGTGCTACTGTAGTCTACATATACCATAACCATATATATACTGACCTCACGTTTGGCTATAACACAACGGTCTTTCTTTCATTTTTTGGGTCAAAAACATATATATATAGTCTTTAAATAGAATAATTAAGAAGGATATAGTATCACTCAACAGAAAACAGATAAGTTAATGATTCACTAGCATCGTTCAACGAGATTTACCAGTAACCAGTAAACACAAGGAATTAAAAATCATCACAGATATCCTAAGTATACTTCTTACGAAAATGTAGTACTTACGTCGTAAGACTTTATAACATCGAAACGACGTATGACTCTTTGGATTATCTAAACATAACTAATTCATGTATGTTGCATGACTCAAACTCCGGCCCCAATTATTGAATAATTATATATGAAACTATGAAAGTTTATTTTAAAACTATGTTCGATTTTCTTATATACATAATTTTATTACCAAACAAATATTTCTCAAACTTAACAAAAACATTGGTCTGAGATTATATTAAACTCCAAAATAAAAAAAACATACTGCATAAATAAAGAAAGGAAAAAGAAATTCCTAATTTGAAAAAGTTAATTCAATTAGATTAAAAATCCGACTTGCTACGTTTATGAGACAAAACTCAAATTTGATTATAACTTTTAGATCCGTCATATACTTTGGCTGTGCAGATCAGTTCACAACTAACCGTTAAATTAAATAGGGTTTTTAATTTATATGATGAGCCCGGCCAAGTACTGACCAACTTTTTTCAAAACTTTATAATCGGTCCTACAAAAGCTGGACTGGATTGGCAATTGGCATGATGGTTTTGTTTCCACGAGAACATCTTTGTTATAAGTATCGGTTGGCCAGGGGAACCAATGACCTTAGAGAGTTTATTTGCCGCTTACTCCATGATAATAATGACATTGTCGAAGCCTTAACCAACTAAAAATATAGTAGTATTAGATTAATCTTAATTAATTATTTATAACTTCAACCTTAACCAACACTAAAAATATAGTATTAGATTAATCTTATATATAACTTCAACCACTTACTGAATAACTAATCACCAATGTCAAGGAAAAGTAATCATAATTAATAACCCTCACTCAAATGCTTAAACTATCTTAGTTTTGAAATTATATAATATCATTTACGTACACATCAGTTTTTTTGATACTATATATATATATATAGATATGTAAACTAAAATTCACCAATTTTATTCAGCTGATATTAAGCATTTTTACTATTCATTAATTATCTATATAACCAATGTTGGAGTATATATATATATATACATAGTATAATTTTCTTTCAATTAGTATCAACTATTGTTAAACAAATCAGTTATAAGCATCAATCATTTTATCACCGCTTTAAAACCAAACACAACACGCTTTTCCTTTTGTACTTTTTTGTCAGATCAATTATTTTGTCAATTTCCACCTTTTCTCTATTTTAGTCCCATTGTATATATTTTTTCTTAATATGAATGATGATTTACTTAGTGGGAATTTCTGTTTCATATTTAAACCTACAATATTTTCTATCACTTTAGGTTTTGACCAGATCTTTGAAAAAAAAAAAAGGTTTTGTCCAGATCTTGATTATACTCAATTTTTAATTCGTTACCATCTTCGAATAAATCAGCTGCTACTTAAAAATAAATGATATGTCACACTAAATTCAGAAGATGATCAAACTCAATATATATGATCCGGCAATATTATTTATTTGCTTCAAAGCAATGTTTTCCATCTTCAATAAAAAACTCATCTATACATAAGTAAAGCATAAACCTCCAAAACCAAAACCAAAACCAGAGAGATTCCAGAGAAAAAACATAAATCATGATGCGTTATTGTTCTCATACCCTCCTTTATTTTTCATTTCTATCTTTCTTCTTCTTCTTCTTCACTATATGGACCGTTCAATCCGTACCACCACAACCACCGGTCCGATGCGACCAAACCGGTTGCACCGTCTTTAACGCGTACGGCACGTGGCCCGACCGCAAAACATGCCGCGCGGCTAACGTCACGTATCCAACAACGGAGGATGAGCTTCGTAAAGCCGTGGCTTACGCAGCCGAGCACCATCTCAAAGTCAAAACCGTCACCAGATTCTCTCACACCATACCGAAACTCGCTTGTCCTTCCGGTTCAGACGCAATGCTAATCAGTACGTCGAAGTATAATTCGGTTATCGAGATTGAACCGGACCGGTTAACGGTTACGGCTGATTCTGGAGTCTCGTTGAGAGAGCTGATCGATAAAGTTGAAGAGGCCGGGTTTAGCATCGGAACGTCTCCGTATTGGGAAGGAGTGAGTATTGGTGGGCTGATTAGTACTGGATCTCACGGAAGCTCGTGGTCGGGACGAGGTGGTTCGGTTCATGACCATGTTGTCGGAATCAGCCTTGTGGTTCCGGCGAATTCATCTGAAGGTTTCGCCAAGGTTGTTAAACTCGAGGAAGGGAGAGATGATAAGCTTCTTGACGCCGTTAAAGTATCGTTGGGTGTTTTAGGCGTCATCTCTAAGGTATAACTTAACGCCGTTAACTTTTCTCTTTAAAATTGTTTTTTTTATTTCGTTTTGTTTTGTATAATTAATTTTGTAGGTTAAGCTTTCGATAGAGAAGGCATTCAAGAGAAGTATAATGTATAATTTCACATCTGACGTAGCAATTGAAGACATATTTATGGAGCATGGCAAAAAAATCGAATTCGGAGACATAACGTGGTATCCTTCTAGGAAAACTGCGGTTTACCGTTACGATATACGATCACCGGCCAACGTCTCCGGCAACGGAGTCAACGATTTCACTGGTTTTCAGTCTAATCCTATCTTGATCTCTAAAGGGGTTCGAGCATTAGGTTAGTAGACGACTCCTCCTACCATTCCCGGTTTAGTCTGGTTTTATTAGATGTTTAAGAATCTAAATTTTGGATTTGAAAATACTTGTAGAGAAGTCGCTTGAATCTAGCAAGAACGAGAAAGGAAAATGCACCACGGCGGATACGACTTTGGCCTACAAGAAACTAACCGGGAACGGTCTAAAGAACAATGGTTTACTCTTTACCGGGTATCCGGTTATTGGGAGACAAGGCAAGATTCAGACTTCCGGGTCTTGCCTTTACTCATCTTCGATTAGAATTGACGTCGCTTGTGCATGGGACCCTNACGGCTGATTCTGGAGTCTCGTTGAGAGAGCTGATCGATAAAGTTGAAGAGGCCGGGTTTAGCATCGGAACGTCTCCGTATTGGGAAGGAGTGAGTATTGGTGGGCTGATTAGTACTGGATCTCACGGAAGCTCGTGGTCGGGACGAGGTGGTTCGGTTCATGACCATGTTGTCGGAATCAGCCTTGTGGTTCCGGCGAATTCATCTGAAGGTTTCGCCAAGGTTGTTAAACTCGAGGAAGGGAGAGATGATAAGCTTCTTGACGCCGTTAAAGTATCGTTGGGTGTTTTAGGCGTCATCTCTAAGGTATAACTTAACGCCGTTAACTTTTCTCTTTAAAATTGTTTTTTTTATTTCGTTTTGTTTTGTATAATTAATTTTGTAGGTTAAGCTTTCGATAGAGAAGGCATTCAAGAGAAGTATAATGTATAATTTCACATCTGACGTAGCAATTGAAGACATATTTATGGAGCATGGCAAAAAAATCGAATTCGGAGACATAACGTGGTATCCTTCTAGGAAAACTGCGGTTTACCGTTACGATATACGATCACCGGCCAACGTCTCCGGCAACGGAGTCAACGATTTCACTGGTTTTCAGTCTAATCCTATCTTGATCTCTAAAGGGGTTCGAGCATTAGGTTAGTAGACGACTCCTCCTACCATTCCCGGTTTAGTCTGGTTTTATTAGATGTTTAAGAATCTAAATTTTGGATTTGAAAATACTTGTAGAGAAGTCGCTTGAATCTAGCAAGAACGAGAAAGGAAAATGCACCACGGCGGATACGACTTTGGCCTACAAGAAACTAACCGGGAACGGTCTAAAGAACAATGGTTTACTCTTTACCGGGTATCCGGTTATTGGGAGACAAGGCAAGATTCAGACTTCCGGGTCTTGCCTTTACTCATCTTCGATTAGAATTGACGTCGCTTGTGCATGGGACCCTAGGTATAACGGTCTTTCCTTCTATGAAACGACGGCTATATTTACGGTTGCTAGGTTTAGAGACTTCCTCCTTGATGTGAAGAAGCTACGCGACTTGGAACCAGAAAGACTGTGCGGGATTGATATCTATAACGGTATCCTCATACGTTTCATCAAGGGCTCTAATGCTTATCTTGGCCAGACAGAGGATTCTGTTGTTGTTGACTTTAACTATTACCGAGCCGACGATGAGTTGACCCCGAGATTGAACGAAGATGTGATGGAGGAGATGGAGCAGATGGCGTTTGTCAAACACGGTGCGAAGCCGCATTGGGGAAAGAATAGGAAAGTGGGTTTCTTTGGCGTGAAGCAAAAGTGTGGACCTAACTTTGACAAATTCTTGGAAGTGAAGAACAAGTTAGATCCTACGAAGATGTTTTCAAGTGAATGGTCTGATGAGATTCTGTTTGGTAGAGAAGGTCCCAAGTACGATGGATGTGCCCTTGAAGGGAATTGT
>NC_025692.1:886197-893008 GCF_000633955.1 Camelina sativa | reverse complement strand
CATTGGGGAAAGAATAGGAAAGTGGGTTTCTTTGGCGTGAAGCAAAAGTGTGGACCTAACTTTGACAAATTCTTGGAAGTGAAGAACAAGTTAGATCCTACGAAGATGTTTTCAAGTGAATGGTCTGATGAGATTCTGTTTGGTAGAGAAGGTCCCAAGTACGATGGATGTGCCCTTGAAGGGAATTGTGTGTGTTCAGAAGACAAACATTGTAGCCCTTCCAAAGGTTACTTTTGTAGACAAGGTCTTGTTTATACACAAGCTAGGGTTTGCAGATACTCTCCAGCGCAAGTTCTAGTGACGTAGCTTGAGTTTTTACGTTTAAATTATATCATCTGGTGACAAAACGATAAAGAGACAGAATAAATTATTCTTCATAAACTCATGAGTGTATCCAAAGGAATATAAATGTTTTACTTTGATCTTGGATATCCTTAATTTTTGGGATATATTATATATGCTATTTGTCCGGAAATAAATTTTGTTATCCATATTTGATTTTTTCAAAGTATTTGCAAGTGGATTTTTTCTCTTTAAAAAAAAAAAATTATCCGTGGATTTATGACACGTTTCAAACCGTTGGCGTTGTCCGAACAAAAAAATCATGTTGCTCCCGCTGCTGGATCCCTACGTTTACCCGATTGGATAGGAAGGTCGTTATAATCTTGTACATATAATGGAAAAAGTTCTCAGTATTCTCATGTTATCGATATGAAATCAATACACTTTCGAACCCGTCGATTTAGTTTTACCAATTAACGTGGTATTAAAAAGCCTAGTAACACAGCATGCAATATATGACATTATGACTGATCTAAAAGAATGGGATTCAATCATAAATGAATGAACTAAAAAATAATCGTTTAAAAGTAGCTATGTTGTAAATCCCACGTCAAAAATGAAATGACTTACACTTCTGTCACTTCATTCGAAACCAGTTTCAGAAAACAATCAAAGCTTTTGACAATATTGGTGAAAACAATAATCTCCGCCCCGTTCTTGAGATATTATCGGCCCAAGGCATTGAATGCCTCGTTTTTCATATATTTACACGTCCTAACAAAATGGACGTGCAACCTTGTTTGAGGTTAAATTGAGCTCTTTTCTATCAAGCTCAACTACCCAACTCCTCTTGGGGTAGAGGCACTTCTTCTGGAGGTCCACTTATTCAACATCTTATCCTCTTCCTCTACTGACAATGAAATATATTTAGCTCGTCTGCCCATCTCATATAATTGTCTGAGGATTTTTTTTTTATATATACTGTGTTTGTTAATCGCACTCTCTAGTCTTTAGATCCACTAAATGCGTTTTCTTAGTATATCCTACAAACCAGTAGCTATCTTTGCTTATATTTGGAATCTCACCATCTTTTCTTTTCTTTACTTGCTCCTCACCCTCGGGTTTAATTCTCCTTCAAGAACCATATGTCTCCTCTCTCCTACTACACCGAGTGGTTCTCCTCAATCTGCCAACACTTCAATCTTTGAAGTTTAAACCTAACATCCGCTCACGCTCACATCATTCCTTTCTTCTATGATAAAACTATCCTTTACTCCGGTCGCAAGTCAGCCAAATGCAAACTTATATGATCAGCAGTCTTAAAAAGGATATTAAAAACTTGAAAAGTAACAACAAACAATTCCTCTTAACTATTTAATGACAAGAAAGTTATTTTGCAGAATTTTTTTTTCAAATTGGACAATTATTTTACAGAATCTTAAAAGTTAATTTTTTAAAAAAGATAAATGAATAGTTAAGAGGGTTTCTCTTAGGTTTTCCTCTGAGTTTGGAGAATTTGGTTTGTCTGATAGTAACATTTCAACGCAACGAATAACACACCGGTTTAAATAAGACTACATAATTTATATAACGAAACAAAAAGGTATCTGTCTGGTATCCCCAAAAAAAAAAAAAAACAACGCCGCCTATTCGGGGGTAGTACAGTAATTTAAATATATACACACGCTGAGTACTGTATGCTTGAACAAAACATAAGAAACGAGTTTTGAGGAACAGGAGGAAGATTTGCAGTTTACTGTTTCCTCTCTGACTTATTATCCTTGATTTCAATAAGAATGCTCTCTCTCTCTTTGTATCCCTCTTTTTCTGTCAATCCCTCTGCCCCAGTATCTGTTTCACATTGAGTAGAAAGAAACCTATTTTGTTAGAAACGGAGACACTATAAAATATGATGATGAAGATTGATTAAGCTCTGTTCTAATTACCTAACTAAACATAAACCAGTCCTTAAGTTCTGACTAATGGAACTACGAAAGAAACACTAAGTAAGGTGATAGTATTACCACCTGTTTCCAGCACTAAAATTCAGTGAAGCTAGTTTTCTCAAATCAATGATTTCAAGTAAATTCGAATACTAAATAATTAGCAAGTTACCTGCACAAATCTCTCCCATGCCGTATATCTCTTTAAGCATTTTCTGTAGGTGGACAAACAGGCTTATTGGTCTGCTTCATTGCATCCTGCTTACACAAGCTTGGTTTCTTCTTGAAGGTTGTGCGTTTTCGGACCTTAAGATTCTGAGCTGTTAACATGTAAACATTACCAGGTTCAGGAATGGTGAAATCAGCAGGGTTTCTATTGACGCTGCACACAATGGTTCCAGAATTCTTGACCGGCCACGCAGAGGCATTATTCAAGCTCTCTGCTTTTCTCTTTTGTTTCTTTTCTTTATCCGTCATGTGAAATTTCAAAGGAAGCATCATGGAGTTCGATGCCCCTAGAAGCAGGAATTTTGCTTGGTCGTTGCTGCTCGCAAACGCCGCCTTTTCATTAGTATTATTGTAGACCGGAGCAGCAAACGTGTCTTTTCTCTTGGCTTTCTTCTCTTGATGATGAGGACTACCCCATGAAGCTTGAGCATTTTGAAAAGAAAATGAAGACGTACCAAGAGGTGGTATGATGGGGAAATTCTTTCTGGAAGAGTCTTGTGCGAATCTCTTGTTGTAAAAATCAAAAGGTAACTGCTTAGTTGAGTAGGCTGTCTTACTAGAGTCCCCTGTTTGAAGCTCTATAAACTCCTTGGACTGGTTGTTGACTGGCGGAAAATGCCTTTTAGTAAATTTAGTGTTTCCGTGTTGGTCAGCGGGAGTGGTTGACCTCAGCCGAGGATCCATAAGGCTGAGTAGATGCAATGCCGGTATAGAGCTCTCACTAGTAAAGGTATCTATTGGCCTACTACTACTACTACTACTAATCCCAGCAGCATGTTTGCAGCCAAAGGAGAGTTCTGAATTAGTCCCACATTTCTGCTTCCCATTGGTAGCAACAAAGTTGAGGTTCCATGTGTTTTCATTGTTGGCTGTTTGTGAAAGCATACCCGGCTTTGCTGACTGATCTATATTGAAAGAAACTGGCTTATGATGACTCTGTGGTGGTATCATGGAAGATGGCCATATTGGATGAGAATTAGGAACACTCTGGCACGTATCACAAGCACGTAATACCCGAAATGAGGATGGAGAAGGGTTCTGAGTAGCCACAGTTGGCGAATTCCCAAGCCACTGACAGTTGTGACCAGAAAACCGGATAGAGCTGGCTCGGTTTTCTTGTGTGGGAGGAAAGATCCCAAACGGAGAAGGCACATAAGGCTGACTTATTGGGAAAAAGTCATGAGAGTTCTGCTGCTGTTTTCCCATAGGAAAGTGTTCTTCCCTCCTTGCACTGCTACCACACGGTTTTGGTGGTCTTGATGTGTTGTTGTTGTCCTCAAGTGAGATCCCGTTATCATAGGTTTCGTTGAGATCAATCAGCAGAGCATTCTTGGATTTGTGTCCCGTTTCTTGTGATGGCTGTTTGTTGCTAATGTCTTCTTCTTTATCAGGAAGACACCTCTCGTACTGGTTTTTGGCCATGAGCTCCACTATCTCCATGGGAATATCATCGTTTTGCTCTTCAGTCGTAGTCTCCTTTCTATCGTGGCTTTGGCTTCTGGGTGCTCCATGTTGTTCTTGGACCATAACAGTCTTCCCTTTTCTGTCTGCACCAGAAGCATCCTGCCAAAGTAAATCAATCCTGTTATTATCCTGATCCAATCATTGAACGACACCAGTTTGGAATAAACAACAATAGGTGCAAGTTGGAATACAGAATGACAAAGCATGGCGATTCAAGAAACTGACTGATCACAAACTGTAATACAGAGCTTTACATAAATAGCAATAGATGCAAAGCTTGTACCTTTTGCAGCACACGGGAAACATCCGCAACTTCAGTAGAAGGGGCGTGTCTTAGCTTAAAGTTTGAGAAAGACGATCTATTTGCATTGCTGTTGTTGCTTCTGAAGTCAACAACATCTGCTCCAGTTCTCAACCATCCACCTGTGCTGGATTTAGAAGAGGAACTAAAGTCTCGAAGACAGTTTGGTTCCGCATCTCTTAACCTGACATGATCATTATCTTGCAAATGCAAAGAAGTGACCGGCTTATCACTAGGCTGAGGGATATATTTTCTGAAATACCCTTCTGATGCCAAACGGTTGTCAAATAAACTCTTCTCATTCAATAAATCTCGAGTGTGGGAAACTGTGTTTATTGGAGGACCATTTTGGTTTCCATCAATACCGGTATTAAAACTGATGAGGGTGCTTTTCCCATTATCTGTTACGGGCTTCTTTGTCTTCCTCTTGGCTAAACTGAGCTTCGTCTCTGTTCTCTGAGTACCTGGAGGACAAGGATCCGAATCTTTTCCAGTGAATAAAGAATGCACAGGAGTTGATCTCTTACTGGGATCTGCATCATGCTCCTTATTAACACCCTCTTGTGCAGTTTCACAAGGAACTGGCGGTACAAACTCGTCAACAACCTGAAATCTTCTATTTCTCTGCTTACCCTTAATTGGAGTTCTCTCAAACCCACTATCAGTTGATTCACTTTTACCTTGATCAGAGTCACAACTTTTGGAGGCATTCTCAGAGGTGGCGCCGTTTGTACTTAATATCCGGCTTACGTAATTATTTTCAGGTAACGACTTTCTTTTTCTACCTCTAACCGATTCCTTTTTGAAAGCAGACTCTTCTTTTCTGATGTTACTACTACCACCACCACTGGTTTTGGTATTACCAAGCAACTCACTGAGTAGACGAACCTTGCGAGATTTCCTACGCTGCAGCCCACTCATAGCAAGATTTATACTCTCTGATGACCCATTATCGCATTCAAACAGACCACCACGGATACCTTTATGATTCTTGGTTGCCTTGGGAGGTGTATCTTCAACCACACCAGCAATTTCAGATGATCCGAAAGTTGTCACAGCCTGATCCACAACTTGTTTGTTAGCATTTTCAATAGATTTCTTGTTGCCTACCTGCTCTGGACTCGCGAGCTTTCTACTCTTGCTCCTAACAGTAGAAGCACCCGTTGGTCGACCACGAGCTTTCTTGAGAAACGTAGTAGCTGCAGTTGTTGAGCTTTTAGAAATTAGATACTCCGCTTTATGTGCATACTTGTAAGTGTGGCTAGAGCATAGAAAACTATACCTGTCTGATCATCCTTCTGAGTTCTTTCACAGTTTACATCCAAATTCTCCTCAACAGCATTACCTGAAATAAATGATAACACAAAACGATTAATTCACGTTGCTATGAGATATGAAACTAAACACCAGCAAATGCATACCTGCAATATCAGTTTTCGTTTCTTTCTCTTGATCAATAGTTAACGAATTCAACTTGCTTTTACTTGGAATAACTGAAGAGTTTCCAATAGTTCTTGAGTTTGAATGCAGTCCACAATCTGGAAACAACTCAGATGCATTAAGTTCAAGTAGACAAGTATATATATATGTCTGTAGAAACATTGGAAATGTGATTTATAGACAATTAGGTCCAGTACCTTTTGTTCCATCAGCATCTATATCTTTGATACAGCTCATACAATGCCACCATCTAAACTTTGGCACAGATAAAGAAGGAAGAGCATAGTTTTGCTGGTGAACCAAACTAATGCTCTCTTCTGAAAACGGCCAACATTTTCTATGGTCTCTCTCACGGGTTTCAGCTACGAATGCACTACATTAATCAAGAAGAACAAAAACTCAATATTCATGTCATTTTAAACTTGTACCTTGCTACTATATATCTGCATTTGGAAGCGAACATCATATATAACTAAACACACATACAAACTGATCAACCTAACAAGGAAGGTTGATAACATACATATAAAGTTAACAAAATTATGCTCACCGTATTGAGAAATGATCACATTTCACCATATCAATCTCGTTGGCAGCACCTGCAAGATCTATGGATATCGAATTGATCTTAATGGAGGATCCCATTGATTTGCTTGAAGAAGATTATACGCCTCAGTGACGATTAACTTCCATGCACCATTATACTCTCTCCGCAACTAGAGCTACAAAAGCAACACACAAAAACATTTCTAAGCATCACGAAATATATAACACACAGTATAACTGTGGTTGATAATCACATTATTGTTGCATATCAAGACAAAAGTCTTTAACTTTCCAAATGTACGACACCCAATATAACTCTTGATTATAATCAAGCAATAAAGATAACTAATCGATAACATAATGTTCAAGCATATTCCAAGAATATCCCACATAAAATAACATTGATAAGCAACATCAAACTCAACAATGTCACGGCAAAGAAACAAAATTTAAAACCCTAAAGGTCTCTACATAAAATCAAGAACGAGATTCGTTACTAGCATCCCATTTCATTAATTACTAAAACAAAAATTAATCGTAACATGTAAACCTAAATCTAAACACGACCTAAATTTAGGGTTTTTTCAGACAACCCGGAAGAAAAAAA
>NC_025692.1:884877-885226 GCF_000633955.1 Camelina sativa | reverse complement strand
AAAAAAAAAAAAAAAAAAAAAGAGACACGAAGTCAGCTCTCTTTTAAGTCAGACACAACAAATCTCAGACCAAACTAAGATCAAACCTAAACTGAAACCTTAAATCGAAAGATTCATGTCGGAAACACGCACCTGGATAAAAAATCCGACCAGAAATTAGGGGAAAAAAAAGAAAAAGGGGGTGGATACGAGATTCGAGCTCGATCTTAAGCGGCAACGGGAAAAAACTATATCGGGAGATTGATAAGGTTATGGATAAGAAGATTAGATGAGTTTCGAGGATCGATTCGTCGTGAGATGAGTAGAATTTGACTGCGATTTTTCCAGAAACCCTAAGACGAAAGGGGGG
>NC_025692.1:875705-884555 GCF_000633955.1 Camelina sativa | reverse complement strand
TTTTTTTTTTTTTTTTGGCTTTGTAGAGAGAGAGAGAACTGTTGGAGAAACAAAGAGAGAGAAAGTGAAGAAGCTCTCTTATCCTTGAAATTAAGGGTTTTTTTTTTTTTCTCTTTCACGTCGATATAAGGGTTTTATTTCATTAAAATAACATTTTATATTAATTTATTGTGTATTTTTTTCAAAGAAATAATAAATTGTAAAAAAAAGAAAAGAAACAACTCATGTCAATGCCATGTCACCATCTGGTCTGCCTATATCCAATTACACGAAACAAGGTTACGTATCTTTACTTTACATTTGTGTACACGTATTTTGTATCTGTATCTGTATTTGTCTATAGTTATTAAAGAAAGCAAGATTTTTTTTTTTTGTTGCTGAAGGAAAAATATCTAAACACATTAAATAAAAACAGGCTGGATTAGGGTAACAGTATCCCAAATATTAAACAACAAGGATTAAGTAAAAGATTTTCAGTGTTTTCTTTATTTTAGGAAATAAATCCATTTTTTAAATTTTTATTTATCTAAAATTTTATTAGTATGTGTGATAGAGGATGGGGGGCACAAGAACCCAATGAGAATACTACACGTGTCCGCAATGTGCGGTTCTTATCACAAACCTATTTTTTCACTTGTGTCCCAAAACCCTAGGCGCGCGTGGTTATCACCGGCGTTTTGCTTTTTTCTCGCGTGTGGGCACGTTCCGTCCGTGGACGCGTCGGCACGGACGAAGGAGAGATATTGGAGCGTGTGGTTCACGAGAGTGAAGAGAGAGTACGGGTAGTGGGGGAAGACGCGGGACCAAGTTGAAGGCAACAAAAAAAAAAAGAGCCCTAAAAGCATGATAAAATTTGTATGGGTAGGTGATGTTACCCTAGATGAGCCCATTTCCTCTCATTAAATGTATAATAATATATTAACCCTAACACTCTCTTTTTTTTCCCTCCTTTCCAAAGTTTTACCACAGTAAAAAGAAAGATATAAAAAGTTCTGGTTCACATAAAACCTATCTATTTTCTAATATGGTAAACCCCTAACTATTATTATATATGTATGTACTATACTATATAGAGGGGGATGTGTTTGTTTAATATTTGATTTCTTTTCCGGTGGTAGAAGTATCATCACATGGTACACCAACCTAATGGGATACCTATGATGTAAGCAAAGTTTTAACACAAACAAACTTTGTTTTTCTCTTTAGACCTTTTGCATATTTGATATTATTTATATAAAGCACTTAATTGGATGTTGACTCTACTTTGTTAATCAAATTCAATCACATAATCATATACTACAAATCTGGCTCTCTTTTTCCTGACGTATCTAAATGTTTTCTTTTCCTTTAGATTTCTTCTACGTATTGAGTCTATTGACACACATATATATATATATATATATATATATATATATATATATTTGGAATGAAGTATTAAAATATAAGTATCACTAAGTTGTGTTAAATATAGTATATCGGGGAAATTTATACAAACCTTAGTGAAAATAAAATACTAGATCATAAATTGCCTTCGAAGAAAATAATAGTAGTATACAGTTAGATGAGTGATGACCTTTAGTGGGCTTTATCCCTTTATAACACATTTCTCTCTCTCTCTCTCTCCTTGTTCCTGTATATTTTTATAATATTCTTTCTTCGGTAAATTGAGTTATTATTTATTATTCGCTTAGTTTTTGTCGGCTTCGAGGTTTTTTAATACCCCAATTCTTTCCAGAAAAAATTAGGTTTGTTACTTTAGTCTATTTTGGGTGAAAAAATTAATCTCCTTTTTCTTCCCACTGCCACAATAAGATTAGNGGATGTTGACTCTACTTTGTTAATCAAATTCAATCACATAATCATATACTACAAATCTGGCTCTCTTTTTCCTGACGTATCTAAATGTTTTCTTTTCCTTTAGATTTCTTCTACGTATTGAGTCTATTGACACACATATATATATATATATATATATATATATATATATATATTTGGAATGAAGTATTAAAATATAAGTATCACTAAGTTGTGTTAAATATAGTATATCGGGGAAATTTATACAAACCTTAGTGAAAATAAAATACTAGATCATAAATTGCCTTCGAAGAAAATAATAGTAGTATACAGTTAGATGAGTGATGACCTTTAGTGGGCTTTATCCCTTTATAACACATTTCTCTCTCTCTCTCTCTCCTTGTTCCTGTATATTTTTATAATATTCTTTCTTCGGTAAATTGAGTTATTATTTATTATTCGCTTAGTTTTTGTCGGCTTCGAGGTTTTTTAATACCCCAATTCTTTCCAGAAAAATTTAGGTTTGTTACTTTAGTCTATTTTGGGTGAAAAAATTAATCTCCTTTTTCTTCCCACTGCCACAATAAGATTAGTTTTTTCTTGTTCGACGCAATTAATTACGGGTTTGACAAATTGTGATGCCAAAACGTGTTAATGGTCCATTTTGAAATCTTGGATGCATTTAGTTACGTTTATCACAAAAATTCAATTATGTACGCCCACTCTGAAATTTCTAGCTAATATTCATAATTTATTACCCAACTTTATGGAAAAGGAATTGAGCACATATTCGTGATGATCTTATCTCTTCTTTAGATAATTAAGGGCAGAACGCCAGAACTTATCTTCAACCAACCAAACGTTTGAGCTCCACCGTATAAATCAAGATTCATATTATTTTTTGGAATATTATTTTCAAACGTATTTGTAACTCGAGAAATAGAGATTAAATCTTTAATTAATTAATTATTAATTAATTGATACACTTTTAGGTATGCATACGTGCACAACTACACAAGTTGATACGTATTAAAAAAAATTATAAAATTACAGACAACTTATATATAGAGAGAGAGAGAAGCGGTAGCAAAGGGGAAATAAAAAAAGAGGACTTAAGATGAAAAAGGACAGCTTTAAGGAGATGCTTTGGCCACCAGCGATACCATCATTTAAGCTTTGCATGTGCCTCTCTGTTAGCATCTCGACAACCACATCAAACCTTCTCTCTCTCCTCTCTCTCTATCTCTCCCCTTTTTAACCCTTGGATTTTCACTTCTTACACACACCCCAACATCATCATATCTGTTTATACCTATGTATATTTATGTTTATATTCTCGTTTACATGCATCTATGTGTATCACCCATTATATATATATATATATATATATTTTACTGATACCTTTGAGTTTTATTTGATCCCCCATTCACAAAATACTTCAACTCAAAACTTTAGTTGCAAAACCCAGTCGTGATTAATTAGCTTAATGTTTGAGATATACATCTATTAGACGATTAACTTATCTCAGTTGTTTAACACCTTAGTTCTCTGATAGAAAGATTGATCAACATCTATTATTTACGACTGACTCATAATCTGGTGAAACGACTTGTCGAGAGTTTTATTTTTTTATCGACAAAAGCATTCGATACATTCTGTGAAGAAATTAAGCTCACTTGATTGACTATAGAGGTTTATTTTATTAGGGAAATAAATTAGAATACTAATGAGTATATGATTTATATATGTTTTGACATGTGTTATCAACGACTGATTCTAGATCCAAAGCAATAATATATCTGAGATTTCTTAATTATACAAAAGTGTTAGATGGGTAAGATTAAGTTTCTTCAGCTTAGGGTGAACACACCAGATAGGCAGACGATACTATATATATATAGAAGAAGCAGACTTAAAAAGCTCATTAATCAAGTAAAGAGTGGTAATATTTGCCTGTTGATTTGCTTCGTGGGCCATATAAGACTATTCAGATATTGGCAATTCGTATTTAATTATACACGCATTCTTTGTGTTTGTGGGCCATTAAAATTCCTTATAAGCATTCGAGAAAACAATCATAATGGGGTGATACGTTTATGCACGCAGGTATACACTTGCGTACGGTTCACTATGTTGAGATGTGTTAGCTCCTCGACGAAACACTTATCAGCGATCTGTTTGGTTCTCGACCGTCCAAACATTTCCTCTGTTTGTATATCTATAAAAATCATCGTTTTGAATCCATAGTCTCACTAAACTCATGGCCAACCTCTAGTTAATAATATTTTTATTGTTGTTGTTGTTGTCAAAGGTTATACCCTTCGAAAATGAGGACTGTGGCTTAATTGCATTTTGTTTTATAAGAAACATTCGTTTGTGTTTGGATTATTGTGTTGAAGATATTTTACCAGTTATTTTTGACTATAGATGCTAAAGATTGTGATTTCATATGAAGGAAAAACACACAAGCATGTGTAAGCATAGAAATAAACGGCAACAAATAATAGAACCTCAATAGTATTTAACGTAACCAAAGCCAACTATTTATGATGGATTCGGACAGAAACGTTTTTCTAATATGTAAGCCAATCCCCTAATTAATATGCTTTCTTAAAAAAGAAAAGAAGAACAAAAAAAGAAGAAGAGAAGAGGGATTCATGCGTTACAGGGTTATAAATCTTAATTTTGTGGAAGTTACTGTCATGAGCCACGTTAGAGGATTTTGTGTATGATCAATCGTAAGGAGTTTGAAAATTTCATGAATTACAATCTCATGATCTCAGCTTTTGTTTCGTTAATCATTATATTAGTTTTTAGATGCATAATGATAATGCATGCATGTGTGTGTTTGTTACGTACGCATATGCCTTTATATAACTAAAGCTGTAAGATATATAGTATTAGGTCGTAATTATGGTGGCCACGTAAACCCTCATGACCACGATGATATCTATTAACTTCAACTTTCCACCAAAATCCATCACCGAAACATGGGAACTCACGCTTGTGTCCGTACGTGTTCTATGGGAACTCACGCTTGTGTTCGTACGTGCAATATGTTTCATACTAAAAGAAAAATTATCAAGAGAGAATGTCTAAAAGTTTCGATTGTCATATATTTTAAGATTCTTGTTTATAATATTATTTTACCACGACTACAAAAATTGAACAAAGAGAAATTCACTAAATTCGAACTACATTGATTGAAAAAAGAAGTTTACACAAACTACATCAGGAACAAAGAAGAACGAATTAGAATCCTATAAAGAGAAATACACTACAATACCCATTTTTAAAAAACTACTATAGCTTTATATACTCCCACAATTAAATCCATTTTTTTTATAAACTACTTCATAATAGATTTTGCGATTTTGAATAGTTATATAAGCTATAACCTTTTTATCAATAAAATGCATGATGGGGATCTAGAGAATTTTTTAAAAAAAAATACATGATTAAAAGCGTTTTAAAGGTTTTACGGTAAAAAACTAAAAACCTTTGTCCCAAAAAAGAAGAAGTTTTTACTAAAAACCCAACATATTCGGTGGGTTTTAAAGATATATTAACTGTTATCGTAGGATATATAGAAAGTGACCACCCTTAACTTGGTAGTAATACTAGTCCGGACCCGCAGGCATGCTGTCACTAATAATAGAATCTGTTGTAAATTAATTTATTGTTTTTCATTAAATATATATCACAATATTCAAATTTAGTCTATTATTTGGTCACACAGCATGAGGCAATATCTGATAAGATCTTTAAAAAATGACAGTTTTGTTCAATATCCCTAGGTGAATATACCCTATCTATATTTTAAGCCATTACCTAAAATCTGGGTTGAACCCAAAAAGCATTTTGTCTGAGCCACACGATCCAGCGCATATTTCTTTCTGAAAAAAGAAAACATGCACACACAAACAACATCACTTGAAATAGTCATTTACGTTCAATTATATTGACCAAGTCAGATATTTTAGTTTTACATATTAGATTTTACACACAAAAAAAAAAAGAAGTAACTTTCGTTTTCATAAAATGAACTATTATTACGGTTAGTTGTAATACACAATTTTTGCTGAGATTTGCGATAGGAAAAGATAGCGTAGGGATTTAGTTGCATTTGCATAGTCTCTTTATTGTTATTATTATTATCCTACTATATTAATTGGAAAGTACAAATATAAAACTAACCTTAAAATGTGTAAAAAATTACATTCAATTATCATTAGAAAAACTTAATTAAGATTAAATAAATATTTCAAATTAAAAAAAACGAAAATATGGGAAACATCAAATAAAATAAATTGTAAAAAAGTAAAAAAAAATATGTGAGAATCAAAACTAATTTGTACTTAAAAAAACTAACAGATAAGATTTTTTTTACATGTTAGTTATATCTTTTTACTTACTTTACAACTATAGCAAAGATTTCACTAAGGTTTAAATAATTTTATTCATTACATACAAATGTTTTATTGACAAGTTTTCAATAAACATTTTTAAAATACAAAAGTTATCATATAAGTAACAAATTTTTAATTACAAACCATTATAAATAACATAACAACAAAATAAATTATTACAAATTTTCATCAAAAAAAAATTCAGTCCGCGGTTTTCTGCAAAATAGTACCTAGTTAATTTATTATTCTCACAACACCCCATGGCTCTCACTCGTACGAATTCAGATTCCACAGTTTTACCTTACACAAGTATATATGCTAATCATAACTGGAATTTGTAATATATTGATTAATTTGTACTAGTTAATGTTGTTAACCAGGGTTCCCATTCAACATTGTATGTGAAATTATAATAGACGACAAAATTTATATTATAACTTTTTTTGTTAGATATTTATATATCATAAAATCTACTAATTTTACAACCGCAAACTAGCTTTTAATATTTGTCCTTGGTGTTGGTGGTGCATACAAAAAAAGTTAAAAAAAAAAAAAAAAAAAGATTACCATTTTTGTGATGTTTTGAAATTACTGTATTCCAAAATTTCAAAAGTTTCGCAAACCATTGGTATTGAGAAAACGTTCGGAAAATCGTTTTTTTTTTGGTGCAAAACGTTCGGAAAACCAATAATAGTATTTTTGGTATTCAAAACCAATAATAGCACAAAAGGTGATTTTTTAAAAATTATAAAATGCTCCATATTCTATAATTTTGTAGGTCAAAGTACACCACATATATATAGCCAAATTTATTTTCGGAAAAAAATCTTTCGCTGTCATTTCTTAAGATTCAATTTGTTTACCTGATAGATGATGATGACTAGCTAAATAAATCTTGAATTTGAAAAAAAAACCTCCATGGAAAAAATTCATTCAGATAAAAAAAGTCGTACTTGTTACTAATTACTGTTACTTGTTTGAACTACCTCGTAAGTCGTATCTATGTAAAACTCGAATTTTGTGAAATAATGAAGGAGGCTATATATATATATATATTAGAGCTCAAACGAGTTACAGCTCAAAAGACGACGACATGATATGTACCGTTTGCAATATTATTACATCACAAAATTCCAACCCTTTCATTTGTCGTGTAAGCAATTAAGTTTTCTATCATTTTCAGCATTTATGTTTTTTTTTTTTAAATGATCATAAGATTTAAAATCTAACGATCCAAATATATAACCTCTTTGGTCGAAAACTAATAAAATTGAAAAGTATGAGCTTCAATCCAGTCCACATAAAACATGCGAATATATAATTTCTTACAAATAAAACATGCAAATAATTTATTATCCATTGTCAAACTAAAATTAAATTTGGTGTAGCTCTCGCAAAAAATTAAGGACCAACCCATTTATCTATTCCGTACAACATTAATTAAATTAACATTATTACAAAATAACTTGTTTTTTTTTTTTTTTTGGGACAAACACAAAAAAAAACTTGTTTAATCCATGAAAGTATCAATAAAATGAAGCATCCTCAAACTCTGAAACTCCAGAATATAGTATGAGATTGAGTATGGCCTATATATTGAATCTATTGATTATCACACAGTACATGATCTCCCAAAATGCCTGTTACAACAAATCCGAAGCTCAATGAAAGGCATCGGTAATCCAAGTAACTGGATCTTTATTATTTGAAGTTTTAACGACGAACCTTACCAACTACTCCGTCCGCACTATGGGATAGGGTACAAGTAAAGCCGGTTTGTGAACTATTAATACAATCAAGTTACATACGAAGATATAAATTTCATTATTGAAGAAGAAAAATAGGAGACAGACATGTAACCACCAAAAAAATACGAAACATTATAATTTACTGGATTTCAGTGTTCAAGATAAAAAGGAGTACACAATCCAAATATTTTTAAACAAACATATAAATCAATTAGAGAATATATTATATAATAAACTAATGAACTAATTATATCATCAACCATCATAAACACAAACTTTCATCAATTAGAAAATTTGATACTATATTTTAATGAGAGCCAGCTTCACCAAAATAGTAATATTTTATGTTTTTACTAGACATTAGTTTGACGTATTTAATAACATCTTCATATATATATATATATCATTGACAAAAACAACTGATATAAACCCTATTTTGGGAGTATGTTAATATTTTTTCCGGTATTTCAGGCTTTTTTAATGGATAATAGTAATAATATTACTAGAAAAGAATTAATACTACTATTATCTTGATGATGAGATTGGGGTTCTCAAGTTCAAGGCACGCAACTTTATGCTAAGCTGACGTGGCAACAATGGATAGCGAAAACTAAAAATAAAAAGTCCAAAATCGGATTCATTTGTACACAACAAAGCAAAAAAAATATGACTAACAGCGAGTTCTCTTCTTCTTCTTCTTCTTCTTCGTCACCGAGCGATCGTAGGATCGGTGCTCTGCTCCGTCATCTCACTGCCGCAACGGATTCGGATAACCTGAGCTCCGTTTACGCCTCGCCGACATCGGGAGTCTCCGGCGGTTCTGTTTTCGCTCATCTTGTTCAAGCTCCCGAGGATCCTATTCTTGGGGTAACCTTCTTCTTCGATAATCTTTTTTTTTT
>NC_025692.1:865929-875691 GCF_000633955.1 Camelina sativa | reverse complement strand
TTTTTTTTTTTTTTTTTTTTTTTGTATATAAATTCCAAATATGTGTGTCATACGCATTGGATCGGTTATTGATTAGTGTGAAATTCACGATCTCGCGATTATATAATTCGAAAAATGATTGATGGAATTGGGAGATGATTTTGTTGGTTTATGTTTCTGATTTCGGTTCGCATGATTAGTAGAATGGATTGAATCTGATTCATGGTTTCGTCATACGAAATTTTCAGCTCTAAATATGAGTTATGATGATTTGGTTTTCGGATATATAGGTGACAGTTGCGTATAACAAAGACCCAAGCCCAGTTAAGCTGAATTTGGGAGTTGGTGCTTACCGTACTGAGGTAATGATCCTCTTGAGCTATCCATCTATCATGGATTAGTGTGGTTCATTAATGGTGTTTTTGTGTTGCAGGAGGGAAAACCTTTGGTTCTTAATGTTGTAAGGAAAGCTGAGCAGCAGCTTATCAATGACAGGTTGACCTCTCTCTCTCCCTCTCTCTTGTCTTTTGTTTTGGGTTCTAACTACCCTTTATGTGTTTGATGTTGTGAGGAAAGCTGAGCCTTGTTTTGTGTTGTTAATCTGTAGAACAAGAATCAAGGAGTACCTTCCCATTGTTGGATTGGTTGAGTTCAACAAGTTAAGCGCTAAGCTCATATTAGGCGCTGACAGGTAATTCTTCTTCTTCTGTTTATTCATCAGTTTTAGTCTTTCAGAACAATTCTTTATGATTTTGGTGTTTTCATGTATGTCAATTAGTCCTGCTATTCGGGAGAATCGGGTTACAACCGTTGAGTGTTTGTCTGGTACTGGTTCCCTCAGAGTTGGAGGGGAGTTTTTGGCTAAGCATTATCATCAGGTACATGCATGCTTTTGTCTAAATTCTTGTTTGTTTGAATTTCTTCTTCCTAGAGAACTTTATATGTAAACTTGGAAGTCTTCTCTCTTTGCATTCCAGAAAACAATTTATATTACTCAGCCAACATGGGGAAATCATCCCAAAATTTTCACGTTGGCCGGTTTGACAGTGAAAACTTACCGCTACTACGATCCATCGACACGTGGGTTGAACTTTCAAGGTGAGTCTGCGGTGAACTAGTACTGATTTCTATGCTTAATATTGTTGATAAGCTTATAGAATTTCCTAAATTGGGTATGGCAACTATTTTTCTTTTGTTCACAGGTTTAATAGAAGACCTTGGTGCTGCCACACCTGGTTCTATAGTGCTTCTTCATGCATGTGCCCATAACCCAACTGGTGTTGATCCAACCATTCAACAATGGGAGCAAATCAGGCAGTTGATGCGATCAAAGGGATTGATGCCATTCTTTGATAGTGCTTATCAGGTACACTGATGAATACTTGTGTATAAGATCAGCTGATATTTAAACCACCTCTGCTCTCAAAGAATTGTTAATACCTTGTCTTCCATATTTCTTTTATCTCATTTCGCATTGCAGGGCTTCGCGAGTGGAAGTCTGGATGCAGATGCAAAACCGATTAGGATGTTTGTTGCTGATGGCGGAGAATGCCTCGTTGCTCAAAGTTATGCGAAGAACATGGGACTATATGGGGAAAGAGTTGGAGCTCTCAGCATTGTAAGATTCATATAACCTGCTGGAAATCTTTTTAAGAAACTCGTAGGAAGTTCTTTATCGAATTCTGACATGAAGTTGTTGCAGGTATGCAAATCATCAGATGTTGCAGGGAAAGTTGAAAGCCAACTGAAACTAGTGATAAGGCCAATGTACTCAAGTCCTCCGATTCATGGTGCATCAATCGTGGCTGTAATCCTCCGAGATAGGAATTTGTTCAACGAATGGACTCTGGAACTGAAGGCCATGGCTGATCGTATTATCAGCATGAGAAAACAGCTGTTTGAGGCATTACGTGCTAGAGGTAAGTAAGGTCTTTTTTATTGTTTTGTATAGATCATCAGGACTATAAATGGACATAACTAATGAAACGAAACTCAAAAATCATGTGACAGGTACGCCTGGAGACTGGAGTCACATAATAAAACAGATAGGTATGTTTACATTCACAGGGTTAAACCCAGCTCAAGTCTCCTACATGACTAAAGAGTACCACATCTACATGACATCCGACGGGTAAGCCTCTCTTCTCCATCCGTTATCTGTTCAAGTTTCTTGAATTTGTCTTAACTTGTTGTGATTGTATAAATGAATAAAAGGAGGATAAGCATGGCTGGTCTGAGCTCGAAGACTGTACCACACCTTGCAGACGCTATCCACGCTGTTGCGACCAAAGCCGTCTGAGAAACCGAACACCGATTACGACCACTTCGATTAAATCGCCATAATAAAGAATGTTTTTTTTTCTCTCTTATAGCATTTCCGGCAGTGACAATATAAATGTCGTTACGATTATTATTATTTCATCCCAGTATTAATAAAGTACGCAAGAGAGCTCTTGTGTTTCTGCTACTGTTACCTACCCCTGAATTCATCTTTTTAGATGTGTATGTTACTGCAGTTTGGTATATAAACTACTCATGTACTCCCATTTCTGCACCTGTAGTATAGGTTCTTTTCCCAAAAGTATATGAAATATGTATATTTATATATTGATCACAGAATCTACATAAATTCACTCGAGTTGATCCATTAAAAAGAAACATAGAAAAGAAATAGATCCAGACAGGGACAATTCATAAAAGATACACATACATATTTATACATGTTCATGTATGTGCATTTGCATTTGCATATTATGTATGAGCTTTTGGCATTTTTTTACCTACTCCCCTTCAAGAGGTAAGATGAGACTTCTTCTGTTGCTTTGACGGGAGACTCGCAATCGTTGAAGTCCAGCACTCGACGCTCCGCCTATAGATTGAGAAATGTTCAAAACCAAAAATCAATGGAGGAAAAAAACATTTATTGGATATGATATGAATGATTGGTATTTGGTGAAGTATGTATATACCAGTAGAGGATCATTATTCTCTTTGTTCAATTCCTTCTTCTGTTCTGCATCATCATTAGTTGGTGAAATTGAAACTTCCATTGCATCTGCAAATGCTGCAAATGCTCTTGCATGCTCATTTCTCTGTGTCATCACTCCTATGCTATCGTAGCTCCTCTCCCCAGGACTGAAAATGTAGCCCATATCCTGAAAAAAATAAGCACAAAATTCATAGGTCTATTATATTAGGCCTAAAAGAATTTAACAATTGCACCAGGAAGTAAGAGAGGTTGACCATATAATAGAAGAGTCTTAAGGCATATGAAATACCTCGATAGTTATTTCTGTGTCAAACCTTGGGCTGGGCAAGAGAGAGTTTACGTAAAATGGAGATTTCCAGGCTGAGGGAGATTCAAGACCTCTCCTGAATGGAGTTCCACAGAATCTGTAAAATGGACCAAAAAAGGGGAGTAACAAAATCGTTATATCAATAACTGAAAGCAAATAGAGGAAAAGGGTTATTTTTGCAAGGTTGGCATAGATGTATGTACATGCTAAAATTCTCATTGCTTGTCTCGTTGTCAACAAGATGACCCTCTGTGTTTCTCGCTAGAGAAGGCGAATTGATGACCAAACAAAGACTTGAAGAGGAATGCTGTTCTTTGTTAGCCATGAAAGTTTTCTGGAATTGGTTTCTTGGTGTTAAAACTTGTGCTTTCTCTGCTTTGGTTACTGATTGGCCAGGAGGAGAAGACAGAACTGGCTTGCAGTTATTGAGCTCAGAAAGAACACCAGAGAAACTTTCAGCCTGCACAAGAGTTGATCCATCAAGAAGGTAAAACCATAAAAACCATAAAAAGAAATGATGAATCCTGTGATGTATGAAGAAACGGTGATCCATCATGAATGTAATGTATGTCAGTTAGATCATATATATATCACAAAATAAAGACTTAAACCCATCAAAAACAAAACAGTATATTATTAACAAAATTCTTAGATAGTTTGATCACAAGAGGTCGGTTTAATGAACTAGGGAAGCAAAAGGTTCCACAGTTTAGCTATACTGTTGTTACCACGAAATGAAAGCTATCAGCTTCACATAGAAATTGGGTACTTAATTACCTAAACAGATATTCAAATGCTTAAAGTAAAGAAGAGACTTACATTTTCGACATTAGCTCCAGAACCATCGTTTTCCCTGACATTTGCCTCCATGCAAGTTTGCTCTGCTTTCTCAAGCGATTTTCTGATATGCACAGTTTCTTCTGGCATTTTGTGACTAAAGAGTGAAGAAGGGTTGCTCCTCCAGTTCTCTTCACCTTCTCCACTATTGATTCTATCTCCAAGAATGACATCAGTGTTATTTCCAAAGATAGATTCTCGATTCTCACTCTCATCAAACATCACATCTAGACGTGAAAAATCTTTTGCCAGACTGGCTGCTATATCAGTTTCAAGTTTCTTATCACTTCTTTTCTCAGATAGCGGTGTCAGCAAATCACGGGTCCGTTTCCTCAAGATTGACTTTGCACCAACCAACGTCTTTTTTCCAGTGGGAGATCCCCACAGTCGAATGGGACTTATGCACGTCATGGTGGACATCAGTAGCTTGCGTATGCCAAGAGGACTATAATCGTGTAGTGGATCGTTTTTAGATTGTAGAAGATCACAGCTGAAAACAGGTAGGTCCAAGCTTGGAAAACCGAGACTTGACGATGCTCCCATATCTTCATGATGTTGCTCGCTTGTCGTGTTTGGATCATGCTTGGGAGGAGAGTGTGGCCTGTCTTCTGCCAGAGAAGCAAAATCACTCACTGCAACCAACTTCTTGGAATCATTCACATGATATGATTGATCTTCTTCGCTGGAGTTATTGGTTCCTCCATCAACACAAGTGAAGCTTGATGGATCATCGATGCATATGAACCTACCGTTTCCATTTGTTGTGCACTTTGGTTCTGCCTCAAAAGGATGACATATCAATCCGGATGACTTCTTTGCATATTTGTCGGGTGTTATGATTAAGGGAGCTGGCCGAAGAGTTTCTTTGCCTGAGGCGGCTGTTGCATTCAACCTTGAAGAAGAGCTCTGCATAGGAGATTTCGTAGCTTCTGATATCTGGCTGTCTGAAGCTGATGCAGACAAAATAGGATCTCGGGAGTCTGACTGGTTAACCTCGTTTGGTTCTTGGGTCAAGGATCTAGAAACACTGTGCCCTTCACTCTCTTGATCAGGGAAAAGTACCCTGCAACATTCCGTTTCAGGCGTCAAAACGTTTGCTGAGTTGGTGTAAGTAGCCACATCAATACTTAGTGTGGAGTTTGTAGGTTCCACAGTTGATTCCTTGCTCTCCTTCGTGTATGGCATCGGTAGCTCTGACATATTAGCCTGTCTCATCTCCAGTGAAATGTCCGAAAGCTCCTGAAAATCAAATTGGTAGTCCTGACTTGGAGCAGTCGAGACATTATTATGATCAGGAAACTGTGAACAGTCCTCCATGTCATAAGAGACTTCTGAGATGGAGACTGATATATCTTCCAATTCAGGATAAAAATACTGATCTGAATGATAAACAGCTTGCTCAGTCTCTTGAGAGTTTCGACAAGGGTAGAAATGATGGTCCATGTTTATAGCTCCATTTGAAAAATCTCCTGCAGATAGTGAGCAGCCAACCATGCTTGAATTTTGACGGCTGTCTATTTCGCCATTTCCATCTATATTACTCTGCATAAAAGCTGATTGTAATGTGGAACTTCTCTCATAAGGAGCTAGAGGCATGGCTTGGTACTGATCCAAAAGGCCAGACGACATGTAGGAATCAAGTTTCTTCTTAACTGAACTGTGCCAGTGATTTTTAATTCCATTATCCGACCTGTTAATAACATAGCAAAAAAAAAAACTATATTGCTAGAACAAATAGAAGAATACCTTCAGATTGATATTCAAAAATGACAAGAAATATAAGTACCTTCCAGGCAAGAACTTGGTTAACTCTGCCCATTTATTACCATATATTTGATGAGCACGAATGAGAACCAGCTCTTCTTCTTGAGTCCAAGCTTCCTTGTTTATGGCAGGATTGAGGTGATTGTGCCACCTATATCAAATACAAGCTTTGTGAATGCTAATATACACTTGACTATTGTTCCTAGAGATATAACTGTCAATAAGCATACCTCTCTCTACATTGCTTTCCAATGCGACCAGGTAAATACCGAGCAATAGTGGACCACTTCTTCGGCCCATATTTTTCGATTAACTGAACTATCATTTCATCTTCCTACACACATGTCAAAACGAGAACGATAAGCAGTCATAAGAGATGTTAGGAAAACTATAAAGCAAAACAGGGTCAAGCATGCGAGATACACATATATAGATAGAATAAGTGAGGAAATAAAGTGTTACCTCCTTCGTCCATGGCCCTTTAACAAGTTCAGGGTTAAGAACCTTCTGCCACCTGTGCAGGCACTGGACATCAGTTCGATCTTTGAAATATTCAGCTGGAAAGTTAAAGAAAAGCAAATCAGAAACATTCCATCAGAGAAGAAAGATTACGGTTCACTTCAGTAAAACCAACACAAGCAAGGAAAAGAACTATAGAGAGTTAGTTTACCTATCTTCTTCCAGTTCTTCCCTTTGAAACTATGGACAGCTTTTCTCAACACCTCATCCTGAACATATGTTTGGTTAAAAGATTTAGCAAATATGTTGATCAAAGAGTGTAAAATGCATATCTCAATGCAGCATGATGAATGATATCAGGGATGACCAGACTAATTGGCATAGGATTTGGACATCATTGTACAACAAAACTGATTGAAAGATAAAAAGAAATATTCACCTCCTCGGCTGTCCATTGACCTCGAGTTGAACGTCTAGCAGGGCCACTAGTCCTCCTGTAAGAAAATCAACACAAACCAAGTTTATTGCGGCAAGTCACCGATTAATTAGTTTAGTAAGATATGAGAAAAAAAAAAACAAACCCGTGACGCGATTTAGGGATCCCATCCTGAGGAGTTGAGATGGTTGTAGTAGTAGACTCACTTTCCATAGCTCGTCAATGAATAAGCAAAAATAGTAACCCCAATTCCCATACGTTGCCTTCTTCTATGCAATCTTCACTCCAATACATTATCTAAGCAAACAGCTATTGTACCCTCCTCCTTTGCATCATCTCACGATCTCTCTCTCTCTCTCTCTCTGAGATTTGAAAAAAAAAAAAAACAAAAGGAATCAGCACGGTCGCTTATAATCTATCAGGACAAAACATACTCGAAGCTTCAAAAATTACTACAAAACAACAAGATGGAGTGTGCTTCACAACTCGACCTGAGCATTAGATCCCCATACTGTGAAGTTTACTTTGTTAATCACTAAGAGAAATTTGTTTTTGGATCAATCAGACAATAAATTCAAAACCACATCATACCTAAAATCAACCCAAGATTCAAAGATCAATAAGACATACTTGAAGATCTCTAACCATGTAAAAAACTCACCGATGCGAGGTTCGGAAATGGAAGTAATCAGAAATCGAAGAAATCCCCAAATTTAAACTAAAAAAAGTCGAAAACGAGGAAATCTCCGATCTGAGACAAATCTGAGTTGAGATAACAAGAGAGTGAGTGATTGAAAAGTTTTACAGAGGAAGAAGATTAAAAGAGAAGAGAAGAAAGAAATCTAAAACGGTCGGCAGAGCTTAATTGTTTTTTTCAAAACAAGAATGGCGGAAATTCGAATTTCGTCAACAAACCCTATTTACTCACTACTATTACTATTCCAGACAAACCAAAGTCAATAATAAACCTTTCGTTTTTTTTTTTCTATCTAATGAGCGGCTCTCAATCTTAAAATCCCAGACGTCTATTTTGAATTTTTTGCCACGTGTCTCCCTATCGTATGTTTAACGGACATATCATTATTTTGTTTCTTCTCATTTTTTTTTCCCTTCTTTTTCCTTTATTTTCAAATTTTCACCCTGATTTATTTAATACACCTTGATCTATCTCCCCATGGTTGGATTATTGATGGATTCAAATCACCCTTTTTAGGGGCCACCGGAATTATTTCAAATCATGGACTTTTTAGGGAGTGGGATTTGATATCATAATTAATGTACTGGGTCGCTCTAAAATTACTACTACTCACTGCCCAGCTAACTTAGAGGGTAAATAAACTGATCCGGAAGATCGCTATTATCGGTTTAGATTCAATAGCGATTGATTACTATGGTCAGTAGAGTGATTCCAACCCCGACCCGACCAACCCAAGACGCTCTGATTTTCTGAGAGAATCAGTCTTCAAGAGCTATGTCCTACCAGTAAATTTATTTTTGGGTTTTTTTTTTTTTTTTTTGGCAAAAAGTCACATTGTAGGGGGTGATAAAATGACTTTCGACAAGCACCACAATGCAAATTTGCAAACCATGACTGCCACAACCAGATAGCTCACCTGTGTATATAGAATGCTCTTTTAATTTCTCACAGATCAGATTCAATCCTTTGAAACATTTTAATGGACCAACTAGTCCAAGTACCAGATTAGGTAGGGTTTTAGGTCTTCAAGACTTTTTTTAAAGAAAACATAATACCGGACAACCATCATCATCATCGTAATTAAGGCTAGCAAGAACATCTTAAGCCTTCTTTGAAGGACAGTACAGGATCACCTCTGGCTCAATGTTACCGACTTGGTTTTGTTGTTTTNACTAGCTGAGCACAGTCCTCCAGCACACCTTCACTAATGTCATCAAAACTTTGGCCTCTATGAAGCCTCAAGTAAACATGAGCTGACGACATTTTATCCACGTGAAACCTGCATCAAATGAAAATTACTTTTAGCAACTTGGTCGTGTATCAACATACAGAACAAGAAATTAAAATGCTGAATAGGTGAAGCTGCTAGAGTTCATATAAAAGAAAGGAATATTCAAATTAGAAGAAACAAACACCCTATACATGTCTAAACACATCAAAAATTGACATTATCAAGAAAATAATGAATAGAAAATAGACAAGATGTATCCATAAGTTTACCCATAAACCTTAGTTATGGATAAAATTACCGAACAGTAAAAGAAATGCGCAGTAGCAGCATATGANACGTTTCTTCTGCAATATTAAGAAAACATTGAAAGATTTGTGTCAAAACAACAATCATCAAAGACTTCTTCAGATGCTAACAACAAAATCCCAGAAACTGACCTTCTCCCTCAGATGTAGTTTCCTCTCTGCCCTTTCTGCAGCATTCACTGCTTCTCTCTCGGCTTCAGAAACAAAGTTATCAACAACCATATTAGTTTTATAGTTATATTATCTGGAAGTATAGTCACTTAACTGACACAAACCAAATTGTATGTATGTATAATTTTCTATCTATTGAAATTTAAGGAAGAGCCCACAAACCAAACACTAACCTCTCAGATCAGGAGTTCTTTCAACTTTTGTTTTGTTCAATCTGTTAACTATATCATTGACTCGCTTCTCCACTCTGATTGTCCGGACCTTTAACAAACAAATATCAGTTAGGTATCATCATTGCTTTGCAACCATACTTTGAGCAGATTTCATGTATGCACAACCAAATTTTCTTGAGAGATGGCGATGCTTACCATCTTTGAATTGTGGAAACCAACTTGACCAACATCCATGGAGGCAGTTTTCTTCAAGTTGGACCACGGAGTGTACACAACATCAACGTTGTTCACCTTGTTGCCTGGCACATAATCCCAGACACCAGTCGGTAAGAAAACAGAAAATACCCTATATGTGCCCTCCTTCTAAAAAACAAACTGGTACTCTAAGACTAACGATTATGCAAATGTTAAGTT
>NC_025692.1:846641-861880 GCF_000633955.1 Camelina sativa | reverse complement strand
ACTAGCTGAGCACAGTCCTCCAGCACACCTTCACTAATGTCATCAAAACTTTGGCCTCTATGAAGCCTCAAGTAAACATGAGCTGACGACATTTTATCCACGTGAAACCTGCATCAAATGAAAATTACTTTTAGCAACTTGGTCGTGTATCAACATACAGAACAAGAAATTAAAATGCTGAATAGGTGAAGCTGCTAGAGTTCATATAAAAGAAAGGAATATTCAAATTAGAAGAAACAAACACCCTATACATGTCTAAACACATCAAAAATTGACATTATCAAGAAAATAATGAATAGAAAATAGACAAGATGTATCCATAAGTTTACCCATAAACCTTAGTTATGGATAAAATTACCGAACAGTAAAAGAAATGCGCAGTAGCAGCATATGATCAACAGAAAAGCTATAAAATTCATTTAGTTTGTTAAAAAAAAAAAAAGAAAATCATCAAACAAGGAGGTAAAAAACACCAAAGTTTGAATATAGCTAACACAGCATGAGAGGACAATAGATATGCTGAGGAACAGCCAAATACTTAAATAGGGGTGAGTTCAGAGCTACCAGTATACCCATAGGTATTACTCATAAAAGACTAATCAATAAACATTATCAATATTGGATCATAGCTCTCTTGAGCTACAAAGATATTTCCAGAAAAAAAAATTGATATAGCAACTGCATAATCAGGCCAAATTACATTTCACAAAATGTTTTTAAACATCACCACATTTATATTTTTCTTTTTTTTTTTTTTTTGTTTCAGAACATCAAGGCCCAGCAATCATAGGAACAAAAAAAGATTTATCTCAGAAAAGAGTATACACACGAAAACATTTCTAAGCTCGTATCATACATAACTCTCCGGCAATTCTTCACAAACATTTCAGAATCAAAGTAACAACATATCTCTTCTGCCAAATGTTTTTAAGAAAACTATTTGAATGAAGAAAACTAATACCGATAAATTATACCAGAGATAAGAACAACAACTCAACGCAAAACTCAGCACAAAAAAATAAATTCAAGTGAAATCATCATAAACAAAACTTGAGCAAAGGTTGACCACCATTTCCTTCTCGTTCATTCCCATGAATTCACCACAATTAATTAATCAATAAACAATAGATCATGACATAACAAAACATCTGACCATATAAACAAAGAGAACAAACCTCAAAATTAGATTAAAAGCCCAACTAATTAAACAATTGAGCCATCCGAAACTAAAAATCGATCCGAGCTATAAGTTCAGGAAGAAGAAAAAAACGATGATCCGTAAAAATCGAGAAATCTTTGTTGCGGAAAATAAAAACGAGCTTACCAGACGTCTTCAGGGAAGCCGTACTTGATGAGCTCCTCGTTCTCGAACTTATCAAGCCCCATGAAGATTGTGTAGTCGCCAGCATCAGGTCGGGCCTTGAAGTAGAACACCATCGCTTCGATTCGAGAAACGAACCAAATCGAATGGAGATCGAATCTAGGGTTTCCCCCCTCTTCTCACTTCCCCTATCTCCCCTCTCTTTCCCTAGAAGTTTACGAAAATTGAAGAAATCGTAACCACTCAACTCACGCGACTATTAAATACATAAAATAACCAAACCAGCTGACACCTTTTTTTCATGGGTTGCGTTGCAAAAATCATTTTTTCCAAAACTAGCCCCTCATTTATACAAATCTTACGTTTGATGCCTAAAACAATTTAATTCCAATTGGTGATGCTCATAGATGACTCTTATGATGATCCGAGTAGAGATCACTTGGAGCAACGTGTATTGAAGTTGTGTTGTTAACAACATAGCCAAATCTAAGGATGAAAAAGTACCTCTCCGGAACAACTCAAAAAAAAGTATCTTTTATAACACAAAGAACTAGAGGAAATCAAAGGTGAGAGACTACAAAACTCAAAAAGAATTCATCGCATTTTACAACAAGTGTAGAGATCCATCCAGAGAATTCTATTGATACATAGAGATTTAATTTTATTGAATCCCTTCCTCAAGGCATGCCAAACTTTGACAAGGCTGTTTCAAATACGGTTGTGAATGCCTGAGACGTACTCTGCTCGTCTGCTTTCACTTTTATCTGAGCTTTGGCGGATGAAGTGTTTATGATACACTCAGCAAGATAGTTCGATGGTTCTGATTCCTTTTGGGCAAAGAAGAAGAATTTGAAGTTTGGAGATTGACCGCCCGATGCAATACAGTGAATGGAATGACTCTGCATGTGTCTGATAAGTGATTGTGGAACTGTTAAGGCCGCGATTCCCTGGGGATTCACAGAACACTCCTGCACACCAATTTAAGAAAGTTACAATCTCTCAGCAGTCAAAATCCCTTAAAAGAGTTTTATGAACATATGCACTTAACAGTGTAAGAAATGCAGGCAATATGTTCATGAACCAATGTTAAAAACGCTCATGCTAAGTTAAGTATCTTGACAAAGGAGGAAGAAAAGCCAGTTAAACTGTCGTCGTTCATAAGGCTAGAATGTAGTTGGAACCTGAAAAAGTAGTATCGCAAGGTAAAAGTTGCGGGGAAAAACCTGCGTTAATGATAATGGCAATTGGCGCCATTTTTGTTGGAAGGCGCCTGGATCTAGAGCAGCTCTTGGGTTTAGTTTCAAAAGAGGTGGTGATGGTGTTGGAGCAGGAGCTGTTGATAAACCCAAACCTAGGAGATCATCAAAACCAAAGCTTGATTGCGGGGTAGTTGCGGATGTGGCAGGGCCGGAGATTGCAAGCTCTTGCATTTGGGAGGTTATATTAGAGGAGTTTTCTAATGAAGGAGCCGAGTAAGCGGAACCATTGTTACTGGAAAGTCCTTTATTGTCATCCTTCTCGTCAATACCTAGAAGCAGATCCTTGTCATTTGCCTCATATTGCTGAGCTGGAACAATGTCGCTGGAAGCTTCAGGTGTGATGGAAATATTTCCAAGTTCGTCTGAAAACTCAAAGGGTCCTCGGTGTTCCTTATCCGTGAACATGTAAGATGGCTGCAAGAATTTTTGAGTTTTATTACGAAAGCAANGGCGCCATTTTTGTTGGAAGGCGCCTGGATCTAGAGCAGCTCTTGGGTTTAGTTTCAAAAGAGGTGGTGATGGTGTTGGAGCAGGAGCTGTTGATAAACCCAAACCTAGGAGATCATCAAAACCAAAGCTTGATTGCGGGGTAGTTGCGGATGTGGCAGGGCCGGAGATTGCAAGCTCTTGCATTTGTGAGGTTATATTAGAGGAGTTTTCTAATGAAGGAGCCGAGTAAGCGGAACCATTGTTACTGGAAAGTCCTTTATTGTCATCCTTCTCGTCAATACCTAGAAGCAGATCCTTGTCATTTGCCTCATATTGCTGAGCTGGAACAATGTCGCTGGAAGCTTCAGGTGTGATGGAAATATTTCCAAGTTCGTCTGAAAACTCAAAGGGTCCTCGGTGTTCCTTATCCGTGAACATGTAAGATGGCTGCAAGAATTTTTGAGTTTTATTACGAAAGCAAATAAAGAACACCTCTGAATAATAGTTGCATACTACTACATTGGTTTTGGCAGTAAAGTCAGGAAATATACCTTCTGGTAGATCACAGAAAGGCTGTTAAACTCGTCAAATATACGGTCTTTGATTTCACTGCTTTGAGTGTCAGCAAAGACCGAAACTGCCTGTTTTGGAGGACTAACAACACGTTCTGCCACGTGTACATCGTATTGCAGAACCCGATAGTAGAACAAGGCACGGTCATGAACATCCTATACCAACAGTAAATGTTGAATAAGTGATCTAATGGGCCAATGGTTTCAAAACAAGAGAATTTTGGAAGAGAAGACTGAACGATACCTGGTGAAAATCAGCAACACCTGCAGCTAGAGCTGTTCCTAGGGCTTTCTGAGTCTCAGGCGCTCTCTTGAAAAAGCATTTCATAGCTGCAGTTAAGAGATGCAACCGAACCTGCTCAATGGCACAAATTGAGAACATAGACTAATGAGTATGCCCGCATTCTGACGCATACATAATTTCAGTACCAAGGAAAAACAGAAAAGTAAAGCCTAAATACCTCAGCCGAATGCTCTTCCTCCCAATTTTCTATCAGATTCTCCAAAATATAAGGGGCATCGCTCATGTCCTGAGCATATTCACCCAACATCCATATAAGAGCCGCCTTGCCTTTCGGTTCCTGGATATTTTTGCTGCTGATACCCCCAACAACAGAAATGCAATCATGGCTCCATTGTGGATACTTCCTTAGAAGGTCCTTCACAAGAACCTAGAGGAGGAACCAGAAAAGTGGATTCATTATGAAAATTTAAACAATATAAGTATCAATGAGATGGCCAATTGAATAGTTCATATGATAGTTTACCAAAGTTTCAGCAGTCACATAGTCCTTTTCCATCTCCAGAAACTGAAGAAGTCTATCAACAATCGCATTTACATCATACTGTTGCAAAGCAATCTTCCCAACTGCCCGAATTGACTCCCTCGCAATTGCAATATCAACATTTGCAGCATACTCACACAGTTCCGTCACTGAATAGGAAAGAGTACGAATTAGTTAAATCAAAGAGCCAGAAAGAAAGGGTTTCTCCCTCCAGATTCCATATTGACATAGTTTAAGATCACTACCAATTTCGTAAGTGTTGCTCTCATTTGCAACAGCAGTCAACATCTCAAGCTTCAACTTTTTGACATATGACGGTTCATTGTACTGGCAGTAGAAATGCTTATAGTCTGTGGCAAAGATGAATGGCGCACGAACAACCAAAAGATGAAGGTGGCTCAAGATTGCATATGATTGCTCTGGACTTCCAGAACTGACGAGAGTTAGAAGTGGGGATTTAATACGCTCATATACCTATACAAGATCATTTGGCATTAGTTAGACAGTGATTATCTTAAACAATAACAAATCAGTGATGACTATGTTTGTTAATATCTGATTTTCAAGCTTCCAGACTATGATGCCAAAAGTAATATAATGCTTCATTATTTGGAAAATGTAGAAAATTAGAAACTATTTTACAAAATTATCATCAAGAAATTTTGCATATAACTAATTTTATCAGGAATATTTTTCCATGGTTAAGGATAAAGGAGATGGACTTTGAACCTGTTGATGAACATCAGTCATGGAGAGCGTTAATTGTAAAAACACTTTGACTGTAGCCAAGACAACAGCTCCATTGGCATGCTGAAGTCTGTCTTCCAACAGATTCATAATGTCAAAAATATCATTACTATCTGACGGCACATATTTTACTGCCAACTCAAGTATAAGACATTGTGCCCATTCATTAAAATCCTTGATCCTGCAAAGAAACACCAAAATGGTAAAACTTGCTGCTATCTTCTTAGATACCACTACAACAACAAGGTACACTGATATACAATGGAAGGAGGAGCTTAAGGACATACCGATTCAAGAAATAATATATAACTGGCTTGCTAAGCAAGGATTCCTTCTCCCGGCATGCTTCCTCAGAGTGGCTTGCTTCTATACTCCAAATTTCTTGAAGCGCAGACAGGCAATTGGCAACTACCTGACAGCATATTTTATATCATAAGAGTACTAATCATAAATAAACAGTTGATTTGCTAGCGAGAGTCTATGTCCANAGAACTGACGAGAGTTAGAAGTGGGGATTTAATACGCTCATATACCTATACAAGATCATTTGGCATTAGTTAGACAGTGATTATCTTAAACAATAACAAATCAGTGATGACTATGTTTGTTAATATCTGATTTTCAAGCTTCCAGACTATGATGCCAAAAGTAATATAATGCTTCATTATTTGGAAAATGTAGAAAATTAGAAACTATTTTACAAAATTATCATCAAGAAATTTTGCATATAACTAATTTTATCAGGAATATTTTTCCATGGTTAAGGATAAAGGAGATGGACTTTGAACCTGTTGATGAACATCAGTCATGGAGAGCGTTAATTGTAAAAACACTTTGACTGTAGCCAAGACAACAGCTCCATTGGCATGCTGAAGTCTGTCTTCCAACAGATTCATAATGTCAAAAATATCATTACTATCTGACGGCACATATTTTACTGCCAACTCAAGTATAAGACATTGTGCCCATTCATTAAAATCCTTGATCCTGCAAAGAAACACCAAAATGGTAAAACTTGCTGCTATCTTCTTAGATACCACTACAACAACAAGGTACACTGATATACAATGGAAGGAGGAGCTTAAGGACATACCGATTCAAGAAATAATATATAACTGGCTTGCTAAGCAAGGATTCCTTCTCCCGGCATGCTTCCTCAGAGTGGCTTGCTTCTATACTCCAAATTTCTTGAAGCGCAGACAGGCAATTGGCAACTACCTGACAGCATATTTTATATCATAAGAGTACTAATCATAAATAAACAGTTGATTTGCTAGCGAGAGTCTATGTCCAAACTGCATTCAACCAAACAAAATTAACCTGAGCATCTGAATCATGAAGCATCAAACTTTTCAGTGTTGGAGGAAAATCGGCATCAATGCATGTTGAGGGTGAGATGTGATAAAGCTTTAGTACTCCAGTAACAGCGATGGTTCTCACATAGCTGTTATTGTCCTTGAGCCCGCTCCCCAACGGACCAACAAGATACTCGACAAGGTTTGGCACTCGTAAGGAACACAAGCTCCTCAGAGCAAGCCCACGGATCATAGGATCCTCATCTTTGCAATCCCTTTGGAGAAAATTGATAGTCAAAAGTGAAAGATCAGGATTACCCTTTGCATAGTTTCCAACATAAAGATAACACATCTTCTTCAGGACAATGTCTGATGTTGCTGAGCACATAACCATTTCCCCAAATACAGATGAGACGTCAATGCCAATAGTCATGTACGATATTACTTTCTTGTACAGGTCACGTTTGGAATCATCAACTCCTGGAGCTCTACTTCCAGCTAGCTGGCGGAGCTGGGTTTTTAGATCTGACACTTCACTTTTCCTGATAAATAAAAATTTCTAGTTTTAGTTCACGCTTCCATGATTAAAGAGAGATCAGATCATCGCACATACGAAGTAATAATAATCTAAAGGCAGAGAATTTAAACTAATGGCCGCGTCTGATTCCACATTATAGCTATCTTTGACATCAATTAGCTCATGAGACATCTTAAATCTAGATCCGTAACATAGGAACACTATAGATCAAATAATTTGAGAACTAAGGAGCTGACCGACCACGCCATGAAAAGAGATGATCGAATTATAAAGACTGATTGCTGCTTTTTTATCTTAAGAATGTAGCGAAACAAGATAAGCAGAGCGAATAGTTACCCTGAAGGTTGGGACGGTGACGGATAACGCTGCGAAGCCGCCGGAGGAGCCATGGCTAATAGGATTGCGATTCAGATAAAAATAATTTTTTTTTTCACGCGGTGAGATCCACCGGAGCATAAACCACGAGATGTCGCCGATCGAAGAGGATACCACCGAGATCAGAAGCACGCGCTGCTATAATTGAGAGAGATTTTGGTTCACTGGTTTGAGTCTCTCGTCCCGTGCTTGGAGAGGTGGAAGAGAAGATGCCAACGACCCAATTTTGCTATGTACTCCTCTTACTTTTTGTTTTCTTTCTAATTTACCCATTTGTTTTTTTTTTAATTTCTAGTGTTTTTAATCAAGAAACAAAATAGAGTGGTGAATTGATACAATCGTTGAAATAGAGCCGGCGAATTGTAAATAAGGAAAGTTCACCTAGATTACCACCAAAACGTTGCGTTTTGCCACGGATATTTTGATTTTCCCAAACCTTGGCCTCCTCACTCCACCAGCATCCGTAAGCTTAATCCATGGCTGCTCACAGAAGCTAAAGAGAAACAAAACAGATATGATTTTAGCGCAGCTTCCAAGATTCCATCTCTCAATCCTCGCGAGACCCTCATTCTCGCTCTCTTCTTCGCAATTTAATTTCCTAAACCCTAAGCCGCCGGTTACAGTAGCTCGGACCCTTTTCTCATTCGCGTCTAAATCGAATCTCGCCACTGTCGAACCCATACCACTGCCTGTCTCGGAATCATCCGATCTAGATGATGCTCCTGTCGAGATTTCGCTCGACAAGCTTTTTATTCCGCCTGAGACAGATGTATCCGGCGACGACCCGGCGAGTCTTACGGCGAGGATACTGAAAGGTTCGAATATAGTGCTGAGCAAGTACGCTAGGGACGCACAGGTGGTTCAGGCTGATTATGTGAAGAGTAGTGTCAAGACGGAGGATTGTCCGGCCGATGGTTTGCCGGAGTTTGCGCTTGTCGGGAGATCCAACGTTGGGAAATCGTCGCTTCTCAATTCGTTGGTGAGGAGGAAACGCCTTGCCTTGACTTCTAAGAAACCTGGTAAGCTTAGTTTTTTTATTTGCTAAGGAATCACATCTTGGAGACACAGTGATCAAGTTAGTTGTTAGTGTTCATGAGGAGATTGTGGAATTGAAATATTGGTAAAGCAGTAAGGAGAATTAAGTTTTGTTTTTTTTTGTTGGAAGCTTAGGTTAGTTGATTGATTGAAGTGATTCCCTTATAACCGGGTCTCTTAGAACTAGTCCACTCTAATCCTGGGGCCAACAGCTAGCATTTGAATTCTGTAGTGGTCAAGTTAGGCATCGAGTGGGGATTAATCAGTCTCTAGAGTCAATCAATATTCAATAGGACAGAACCAAGAGACTGCCTCACTTGGTTAGATTGAACAGATTTGCTTTGTAGCATCGGCATTTGTTGGTTCCTAGTACTCGTGAAGATGGGATACTGTTGACGAGGATATGATCCAATATATGGCATCACAGGATGGCATCGTTGAGTAATGTGTTTTTGCTCGACCATGCTATGGTAATTTCACGAAAATGGGACTTGGATCTCTGTAGTGTGGAGATTTTGGCTTGTTCATATGATCTGTTAGATTTGATAATGCTTATCAAGTTATTGTACTAGACTAGATGAAACTGGGATCAGGGGAAGAACCGTAAAATCTGATTTGCTTATGCACATTGGGTAAAGGGAAGAAAAAATTGTGGATGGTAACTGAAAAATCTGGATTCTTAGCTGGTTCATTGTTGAGACTGCTTAGAAAGGTTGATAGACGTGATCGTATAAGTGGAAACTGATAGGCATCCATGTCGTGCTTGTACTTATGCTACATGTAGGTTGGTTATAATTTATGGTAATCTATTCTACATGTAGGAAAGACGCAATGCATTAATCATTTCCGGATCAACGACAAGTGGTACTTGGTAGATTTGCCTGGCTACGGGTAAGTTTAAGTGATATTATTTTGTTTTTTCATGCCATACCCCCTTAAAACTGCTCTGGCCAGTCTCTGTCTCTTCTATTTCTTTTTATTTTGTCGGATACAATTACAGTTTCTGCCCCCAATGAATTTTGGAGTATTTCATTATAGAAAATTGAAAGTTATACATTTTATGTATCCAGGTATGCATCAGCACCGCATGAACTCAAACAAGACTGGAACAAATTCACCAAAGACTATTTCCTAAACCGTTCAACACTGGTCTCAGTGTTTTTGCTAGTTGATGCCAGCATACCTGTAAAGCAAATTGATCTCGATTACGCTAGCTGGCTTGGTCAAAACCAGGTATAAAAGGACCTAAACCTTAACACCCAACTTAAACCTATTAATTAGACATCATGATCAAGAATTTTACTCAATATGTCATGTCTCCGTCGTATCTATATCTTAGGTTCCAATGACTATGATATTCACGAAATGCGATAAGAGGAAGAAGAAGAAAAACGGAGGGAAGAGACCAGAGGAGAACATAAAGGAGTTCCAAGACTTGATCCAAGGGTTCTTTGAGACAACACCACCATGGATTATGACCAGCAGTGTGACGAATCAAGGTCGGGACGAGATATTGTTGCATATGGCTCAGCTAAGAAACTACTGGCTCAAACACTAAGAAACCCGACCCACACTTCTCCATTTTATTTTATCTTTTGTAGGAAGAAAACTTATATAACAGTTAGTGTAAAACAACAAGAAAACAGTTAGTGTACCAATTACTTGAGCACTGTTTTTATTAATTCAACGCTGAGATTTTGTTATAGTATTCGTGGTACAATTCATCGGCCCCTCCATCTAAATCGTACTCCAAATCAACAAAATTATCTGTAAATATCCGGTTTATATAGATAAAGATATGACAATTAAACAATTTGCAGGGATAGTTCAGTTGGGAGAGCGTCAGAGTGAAGATCTGAAGGTCGTGTTCCATCCATGTCACCGCAATTAATTTTATGGAAAAGAACAAGACCAAAACGACGCCGTTTTAATTTACACAGACGACGCAGCCCAAAAGGTCTTTAACCCACACTCTTATTAATGAAACGACGCCGTTTTAATCTACACAATAGACGACGCAGTCCAAAAGCCCTTTAACCCCAACTCTTATTAATGAAGACAAAATACTATTATTCTGTATTCCTTTTTATAAAGGTGAAAAGCATATCTTAACTTGTTGAAAGATTTTAAAAACGGTGGTGTTCCGGAAAAACAAAACACATTTAACAATTAGAAACACATTCAACAATTAAAAAATGTGATCTGATGATATGCATAATGCATTGGTGAATGCAACAATCCCATAAGAAAGGCTTAGAGCTGCATGTAGAGGAGAATTGTAAATTTTAGAAAAAGATTTTGACTCGTGAAAGATGAGGACTCATGGTAGCCTAGGTAAGTCTTTAAAAAGAATCACTATCTGTTGATTTTATTGTCCGTACAACGTGAAGAAACACTTGAAGGTTAAAAAGACTGTTTCATTTGTTTTACATGGAAAAGGTTGTGTTGCTAATGAAACTATCAATGAAAAAGATGAAACTATTATATCTAAATTCTTATAAAATATGTTTTGTCAGCAAATGATTTATAAATTATATAAATCTCATGAGGCTTGTCGATGGCTTTGTTAAAGACACCATCTTTTTTCATTCATGCGACAGTATAACAAACATTAGAACGTCTCTTCTACATGATTTTGAATAGTAAAGTGATCTTAAAACAATAGAATAGATAGATAGATGATCTCCACTCTCCAGCATTTATATCACAAAGTGTATTAGCGAACGATATGATTCTAAACAAATTATGACTTTTAAGTATGTTGAAGATATGATTAAAATTCCCATAATCTTTGTTTTCGGTTTATTGATAAACCAAAATATATGATAACGGTTAGCATGATCATACCCGTATCTTCCAGATTTGGTATTTATCTCAAAAATGGAAATTAATTATTTGGATATTACACCGTGCATTATTCAATTTAAAATGGTATTTTAAAAACATATGATGTTTTTTGTATTTTATACAGTACAAAAAATTGTGACGACCAAAACAAAACAAAAAAAGTAGAAAATATTTACGAATCATATTTAAAAAGGGAGTAAACAGATAGAAAAATCACAGACTAAAAAAAAAGAAAAAGGGGGAATGGGAGAGAAGAGAACGCTATGATGAACTAAAATTACCGTTTTCTCTGGAAAACTGCAAACAATCTCCGACCAAAATTGAAATTGCTTCGTTTGAGATTTTGATTTTGAATTGTGTTTTGGTGATGAACTTGAGCGACAGATTAAACTGGGGGACGAGACTGTAGTAAGTAACCCGTGAAACGAGGATTTAGGGTTTTCTTTTTTTTCTTTTCTCCCTCTGCGATAAAAAAAAAAACCTGGGTTTCGTCAATTTCTCTTCATCTTGACCTAATCGAACTCGCGTTGCTTCTGATTTCGAGCGTTGGTTTTTCTCTCCGGTTCGAATTTGTTCTTTCTTTCTTTCTTTCTTGTTCGGTGGTGGCTTCGGAAAGCTGTAGTAAACTCATCTCTTACCTCTTCAGTGTAAAGGTATGAACACGAAAGCTTATCTCAGCCTACATTGTATCGAATGCAATTCTCGCTTTCTCTTTTTCTTTTTTTGAATCGCCTTTTTTAGCTGACTTGAACTCGATTATCTAGTATTCTACTTGTTGCTGTTGGGAGATGATGATTTCAATTCAAAGATGAATGTCTTTGCCTTCTTTTTACCAGTGGATCTGATAGGAGTGTTTTAGGGTTTGATTGATTGGGAATATATATGGGTAGATCATTGATTGAGACTTGATTCATGGGACTGATTTGATTTTGATTTAATCCATCATCTTATGATTGTGTTTTCCTTTTCTGTGTCTTTTGGTGTTTAGTATTTAATTAACTCCATGATGATTTCTTGCTCTGCACAGAGAATGGAAGAATCAATAGGATCTGAAGGCTTAGAGTTTAAGTGGGGTAAAAAGAAGAGTGTTGGCGGTAGAAATAAAGATGTCCAGTTCTATGAATCATTCACTTATGACGGCGATGAATACCATCTTTATGACTGTGTTTTAGTTGGCAACTCCAGTGAACCAGACTCTACTGAACCTTTCGTTGGCAAGATCATAAAGATTTGGGAACACGCTAATAAGCATATCCCAAGGAAAGTCAAACTTCTCTGGTTCTTTAGACCTTCTGAGATTTTGCCGTATCTTGAAGGAGTCCCAGATGTTCTTGCAAATGAACTGTTTTTGGCATCGGGTGAAGGTCGTGGTCTTGCTAATATCAACGAATTGGTAACTGATTCTTCTTTTGCATACTATGTTGAATTTTCATTCTACGTATGACTTGTTGAGCATGGTTTGGCATTTTTATTATTGATATGCATCTCATATCATGTTGCAGACAGAGTTTTACTGTTTTTCCACTTTTGTTTTGTTGAATATCGTATTCTTTGCAGTATGATAACATGTTCTCTGTTCACCAAAACATGTGGTTCCAAGTAGCTTTTTTGTCGTCTTTTATAAACCTGACACAGATCTCACTTCAACATATAGCCGCACTCTCTTCTGAAGATTCCCCAACTGAAATGTGTAGCAGTTAGTTTTGTTGGTTTCTATCGTTGTTACAAGTGGTCTCGATATATTTACCTTTGCATCACTGTTTTTTGAAAAGGTTGTTTTAAATTATGTGCCATTGTGCGTAGTGCTAGGTATTACTTAGTAAATCACACCTGCTTGAATACTGATATAACATTTTTCCACTAGGAAGCAATCGGTGGAAAATGCTCTGTTCTATGCATCTCAAAGGACAAAAGAAATCCACAACCCTCGGATGAAGATATCAACTCATCGGACTTCGTTTTTCGCCGAGCATTTGATGTTGGAAGCTGCAAAATTGTGGATACGATAGATGATAAAATTGCTGGAGTTGACGGTACAGTTTGTTTGATCTCAGTTGTTAGCTTANCAGTTAGTTTTGTTGGTTTCTATCGTTGTTACAAGTGGTCTCGATATATTTACCTTTGCATCACTGTTTTTTGAAAAGGTTGTTTTAAATTATGTGCCATTGTGCGTAGTGCTAGGTATTACTTAGTAAATCACACCTGCTTGAATACTGATATAACATTTTTCCACTAGGAAGCAATCGGTGGAAAATGCTCTGTTCTATGCATCTCAAAGGACAAAAGAAATCCACAACCCTCGGATGAAGATATCAACTCATCGGACTTCGTGTTTCGCCGAGCATTTGATGTTGGAAGCTGCAAAATTGTGGATACGATAGATGATAAAATTGCTGGAGTTGACGGTACAGTTTGTTTGATCTCAGTTGCTAGCTTCGACATTCTACTATGTGATCAATTGCCATCTTGATTCTTTATTTACGTAATATCTTATTTTCACTCTAATTCTTGCAGTTAAATTTCTCTTTAACAGAGCGTGTTGTGAGAAAGAAGCAACTGCTGTGCAGAAAATTAAAGCAGATGGGAATTCAGATAGTTTGAAGCCAAATGGTCCTTTAGCTAGTGATTCGGTTAGGAAAATTGAAGACAACTCATTTGAATCGTCTGACTGTAAAGAAGGCCGTAAAGGTGGCAAAGAAGAAAAAGAAAAAGGTCACTATCAACTGGCTACACCAAGATCTACACTTGCAGAAGAAAGGTCTAACAAGGATTCTGGCTTCAGGGGAAATCATTGTGATGGCAAAGCTCAAGAAAGTGAAGTTAAAAAACAGTTAACTAAACAAAAATCTATGCCTGCAGAAGAAAGATATCGTAACTCTTGTGAAGCTTCTGGCTCCAGGATTATTCATTCCACTTCCAAGAAAGCTCAAGTAAATGATGTTAAAAGACAGTTGAATAAACAAAAATCTTTGCCCACTGAAGAAAGATATAGTGAAGAGCCGAATGGATTGGATGACAGGCCTCTGAAGAAACAGAAACTAGATAGTTCTGTTACAGTTCCTGTTAGACGGAATACAACCATTTTGCAGCACATTACTTCTGATGGTAAAAAGGATACATCATCTTTTAAGAGACCTAGAGACAAAGCGACTATGGAGGAAGTCCCTCCTGAGAAGCCCAGCTTTGTTAAGAAGCGAGATCCGGGAGTGTCAGTATCTGAAGGAAAAAATACAAAAATTGTAACTGAAAAAGTTTTATCCAAGAAGTCCAGCTTTGGACGTGCTGAGGACAAGTTGTTGGCGGTTGATAATGTAAGAAATTATCAAGTAACTGAAGTGAGCCGAAGGCCGGATGCTGTAAGTTTATATTTATTATGCAATTCTTGCGATATGATTTGGTTTACATTGGTTTTGAACTGGCTGCTTAATGAGGTTTCAGTGAGAGCGTGTTGTAAGATCTTTAGATGCAAGGATGTGGGTTTTGTACGAACTCAATTCTAAAAGTAGCAGTTTTGTTGTACAGTCCTTCACTATGTATGTTGTAGTGTTGTAGTGATGTTCTGTCATTTTTCTCATCATATTATGGTGCTTGTTAACATTGAGGTTCGTCTGACAGATTTTTGTTTCCTTCTTATCGATCCCAGGAAAAAATTAAATGGTTCCGGAATCTCGTAAGTATTTTTCCCTTCTTTTTGCACGCCAGTTTCTATAAATGTTCGTTTTGGTTGCCTTCATTGTTCGTGTTTGACATACTTGTTCTGTGTGATGTTAGTAGGGTGACCTGTTTAATTCTTTCATAGTGAATTTTTAATGACGCGTTCATATGCTTATCATTAAGTACTTTTTCTTCTTGATCGTTTCTATGTTCTTGAAAGACAGTTGTTTACAATGACATCTGCACTCAAATTGTTTACTGAATATCCACACCTGTTATTTTTGGCTGGCCATTGCAGACTCTTCTAGCTAGTCTGGATGGTTATCAGATTCTGTATGTCGTCGTTTCAGAAATTACCTTTTGGGTTCACCTTTGGACTGAC
>NC_025692.1:842072-845396 GCF_000633955.1 Camelina sativa | reverse complement strand
TGAATATCCACACCTGTTATTTTTGGCTGGCCATTGCAGACTCTTCTAGCTAGTCTGGATGGTTATCAGATTCTGTATGTCGTCGTTTCAGAAATTACCTTTTGGGTTCACCTTTGGACTGACATTTTAATTTTTCTTAACCATGCCCAGCCTTGGGAGGAAAGTATGAGGGAAGCAGAAAAAAAAGGGACTGTGGTACTTCTTCAAAACTTGGATCCTACTTTTACATCTGATGAAGTGGAGGTATATCAGTTTATTTAGGAATCTTTTAAAATGTATTTTGTACCCTTATGTAATGCAGTTGTTTCCTGATTTACTTCTTGGAAACCTCCCTTCTTTCCTATGTGTATGCTAACTAAGAAATTTATGAATGGTATTTCAGGATATAGTCTATTCTGCTTTGAACGAGCAATGCGAAGCGAGGATGATAGAGCGTACATCAGTCACTATTCCTCATATTGGTAAGCTACCATTTTGCTCACAGGGATTTTCATCTGTGGTTCTCACATACCAGATATGGAATGAGGAGCTTTACTATGGCATCTCATATTGTTTGATATACAGGTGAAGCTTTGGTCCTTTTCAAGACAAGAGAAGTAGCAGAAAGGGTGATTAGAAGACTAGATGAGGGATGCTTGTTGCTATCAAATGGGAGGTAAACCTTCCATCACATATTCTGCTTTTTCTCTAATCTTCCTATCATAAATTGCAGAAATCTGTCTTGTGCCGTTTATTGGCATACTTTCATCTGAGAAATCAATTCTGTGCCGTTTTTGCTCAACAGGCCCCTTGTTGCTTCTTTTGCTAAGATTACTCCACCAGGGAAGCCGCCATCATTCTCCGGCCATATTAAGCTACACAAAACTCAAACGCGACGAGAGATGGTATTATTTCCATTGCCCCTTGCATAGAAACACACAAGTAAAAGTGCATAGTTCCTTTACCGATGCTCTTGCTCTTTCGTCTATATATGTTTTTCCAGAGAGATGCCGTGGCTACATCACATTGTTCTCAGCAAAACAACCTTGAATTTGACATGGCCATGGAATGGTGCTTGCACCAAGCTAGACATGAGCACGCGTCTGAAAGCGTATCTAAGGTATTAGATTTCATAGTCTACCACTATTTGACTGAATATTTAAGATTCTGTTTAAAAGTGTCGTTCTCTGACTCATTAACAATTATCAGTATGTTCTTCAACTCCTCTAAAATTAACAAATGAATCTTTTAACCCTTGTAGCGACAATTGGAGGAGATTAAGGCGCTGCGGATTAATTTCAAGCCTAAACTTCCTTAGTTTCAGAATCATCTTGTCGTTCTCTCGTGTAAGTATTAACTCTTTTTCCTCTTGAGGAACATGTCTATCAGGTAAAAGAAACAAATTATCAGTTACCCTTTCTTTGCATCAGACAGAAACATCATCAAATGTAGATTAGAAGGAAGAACACAAGCTCTCTTTTGGCCTTAAAAGACGGTTACTAAAGAATTTTGGTATTGTACTAACAAATTTCATGGCATCGAATCCACCAATCTTGACTCGGTAAACACCTGGTTTCTTTATATACAAAAACAAAGTTTTTTGGTGTTATTCAAATCAAAATTTTCAGATTCGTAGTTTCCAATTGAGCTATTTCTTCTTGCTTGTGTTTAGGTTTAGGAAGAAGAACATATACTGATGCGGCTTCTGGTCTCAATGGAACGACCCTTTTGTAGTTAAATATTCTTTGAAGGGTTCATTTTCTTTTATATACTAAACTTTTGTGTTGGTCAGGTAAGGTTGAAGAGAGTTAATGTGACTTGTAAAAATGCGTTTTCTTTGTGACTATGTAGGGGTTTGGTTTTAAAACAAGTTCTTTATGACAAGGCACCCTTTTATAGCCTAGTTGTTTCGCTTTCACCACTTATGTCACTCTCCTCTTGTCATCTGGAAAAAGAGTTTTCGACTCCTTCCTTCAATCCACTTGAATGTGGGCCTTAGTAGCTCCCTTAGTGGGGCTCGCCAAAATATATACAACCAAAATTCTTTTAAAACTTTGTAATGTTACTTCACTTCAACAATTCTTTTTTTAAATTTTGTTTTTGCTATTTCATTAGTATTATTACGGCGTATGTTTATATACTGTCTAAAAAATTAGATAATCTCCTATATAATAAAATGAAGGTACACTACTTTTTGTGTAGACTATGAATTATAAGATTAATTATTTGATTATTTGATAAGTTATATGAGTTGTGGTCATTAGTTAAATCTCGATTTGAGATCTTCTTGGAAAGGATATTCCAAAAAAATAAAATCTTCACTGAATATTTAGATATCCATATATAGGCAACAAAATTTTAAAAATTAATATTAATCACAACAACTTTTAAAAACAATCACTTTTAATCCGGGTCCTAAATTTCAATCCGGTTCTTAACTTTTATTCACAACAACTTCTAAAAATAATCACATCAATTATATTTTATATAAAAACTATAATATAAATAAAAAAAATTCAACCCGTGCTCCTAATCTAGTAGTGTGTTGTAAAGTGCTATGCTAATCTCAATAATTTATCTTTAACATGTGTATTAGTATTACACATCTTACTCGGGAACCTATTTTGGTAATATAATTCAATTATGATACTTGAAGTGATCGAATAATAATATGTTGACTTTCATTCACATTATGCTATATTTTGAATACAAAAAAAAAATAAGTTACAAATAGAATTAGTGTGAGCCTCTCTCTTAAGAAAACTATTATCATGGAGAAAGTAATAATATGAAAGGAAGCAAGAAGGTTTATGGGAGTATATATTATATATATATATATATATATATATATATATATTTTTTGGTGGTGAAAAAGGTTAACAGTTAGCACCGACAACACATCATATGAACGTACAAATCTCCACGACGTTCTCCTGCCTCCAATATTTTCGAAAGACGTAATTACTAATAATAATCAGCCTTAATTATATAAACGATCGACATCTGGGAAAGTTATACTATTCAAATAATTAGGAATTATATCAGACACACCTACACATTAATAGACATATTATGCACACAAACCTTCTCAAAAATCTCGCCTGGCCTATAGTTTTTAAATAAAATACTCCGAATTATTTTAATTTTGTGTTGTAATAAAGCTACAGTAAAAGGAATTTTTGGGGAAGGCGTATGTATAATAAACAAATTAAAAAAAAAAACGCACCGTTTTTAAAGACAAGTCCCTCGCACGTGTGGAGAAAACTCAAGTTATCACGTGTCGTGGGAAGGGAGAAATCTGAGTCAGCGCAAAACGACAAAGAAGTATAAAAAAATTAAAGAGGA
>NC_025692.1:807171-841492 GCF_000633955.1 Camelina sativa | reverse complement strand
TTATATATATATATATATATATATATATATATATTTTTTGGTGGTGAAAAAGGTTAACAGTTAGCACCGACAACACATCATATGAACGTACAAATCTCCACGACGTTCTCCTGCCTCCAATATTTTCGAAAGACGTAATTACTAATAATAATCAGCCTTAATTATATAAACGATCGACATCTGGGAAAGTTATACTATTCAAATAATTAGGAATTATATCAGACACACCTACACATTAATAGACATATTATGCACACAAACCTTCTCAAAAATCTCGCCTGGCCTATAGTTTTTAAATAAAATACTCCGAATTATTTTAATTTTGTGTTGTAATAAAGCTACAGTAAAAGGAATTTTTGGGGAAGGCGTATGTATAATAAACAAATTAAAAAAAAAAACGCACCGTTTTTAAAGACAAGTCCCTCGCACGTGTGGAGAAAACTCAAGTTATCACGTGTCGTGGGAAGGGAGAAATCTGAGTCAGCGCAAAACGACAAAGAAGTATAAAAAAATTAAAGAGGAGTAATGATGGCTAAAGATGTGTTTAACGTTTTAACTTGTATGTATGGTTCAGTACTGTGGTAGGTAGGTACAGGTCATGGTGACTTGAGTCCACGTGGCGCATAGTGTGAGTTCCACGCAGACAACAAATCTTGACGGTCAACTGGATGACTGACTCAAAAAATTGGTCTTAGGGTCTTCTTCTAAGCCCATCCGCTTAATGTGACCCCGTTGCCTTGCAGACCAGACCGTCAACGTGTTACAGTTTTCAACTTTTTTCACTTTTGTTTAATTTCTATTAATTTGTGACTATGACATTAATAGAAATCACCAAGTGAAAGTAACAATACAATTACGTTTGATCAGTATATTATAGCGTGACTTTGGTAGGGTAGATCATATATAGATAAAAAAAGGTCATGATCCAAAACCTAGTTTGATATTTACTGGATTGGATTAGACCCCACTAGTTCTTCAACCCACATTTGCTTTAGCGCAACTACCGTAAATATGGTGATTGGTGCATATGATCCCTTTTAAAAATTGAGTATATTGCTGAGAAATATAAAAAATTATTCATGTAAATTAGCTTTCTCAAGTTAATACCGTAAAAGAAATATATAATTATCAGGCAAAAAAAACATGCCGAAACTATGGTTGTTAGATGACATTTATACCAAAAATTTAAGTGTATTTAACAAAAACATACTTATATAACTAGAAAAGATAAATACCAAATACAGATATGGTGACATGAGAAAGATTTTGAGTTGCCAAGAAATGTCTTTCTTTTATTCTTTGTCGACTAGAATTACTTATTATAGCCTTATAGGGTAATTTTTATCGTGACAGGTTAGAGAAAGAAAGCCAAAAAAAAAAAGAAAAAATTATATGGTATTATGACATAATGTAAAAGCAAAAGTAGACCACAGGAAGAAAAAGGACAAAAAATATATAATTGCTCTGTAAGGGAACCCTTCTTTATATTTGGTATTTAAACCAACTGTAATTTCATTATTTCTTTCTTGTAGATTCTGACACCTTAGTAATTATATAATGTCGACATAACTGGGACTTTGAGACTTGAGAGAGAGAGATAAAATACACTATACGTGAAACATAATTAACCACTATTCAACGTTTAGCAAGAAAAAACAATTTACTCAGGAGAAGTTTGGAAGGGTAATAGTTATTTTATAAGGTAATGAAACTCTTCACAATAAAATTTGTATTTTAATACAAAACTTATGATGATACTCTGGATTTTTTTTTTAATGTTAAAGAAAGTAGTTTATTTTTTACTTAATGATATTAAAGTCTTGGCATGTATCATATTTAAAATAATGTATATCTGAAAAAATATAATCAAAATATTACACTCCAAAATATATATGACGAACTCACATCTTTTTAAATAACTATGACTAATAAACTGATTGCAAATTAAATTGACAAAATAACTACAGTATACAGCAAGTTAATCAACCGATTAATCAATATATCAATGACATAAATCTTAGATTAATTTTTACAAAATTTTATCAAATTTGGTAGTTGTAAATAATACATATACTATTTAAAAAGAAAAAGAAAATTAAGCCATAAAGTTTTAAAATACAAAATTCAAATGTTAACTACACATTGTTTTCCCAATACAGTAAAATCTCTATAAATTAATAATGTTGGGACCAAGATATTTTATTAATTTATAGTGATATTAATTTATTTATAAATTAATAATTATTAATTTATAGGTATTTTTAATTGTTTATTTTTAAAAAAAATATGAATTGAGACTATTTTTGCAATATAAGATTAGAATTTTGGATGTTGTAAATTTTATGGTATTGGAATTGAATTTGAAATAATTAAAAAATATTATTGAAAATGAATTACAAATATTATAGACAAATTCACTTATACACATGACATAAATATTCAAATTTATGAATAAAAATATCAATTATCGTATTTTAATAGTCTATCAAACTATCAAAATGTAAATGATGCATATTTAGAAATTGAAAACTTTAAAAAAAATTAGCTGTTTTATGAAATGTTGTAAAATATTTTATATCATTATAATTTGAAGATACAACATAATAATTGTTTTATAGATATGATGTTTAAGAGAAACATATTTTACTATATCACTATATATATATATATATGTAAATTTACATGATTATTAATTTATGATATTATTGGGACCATATTTTAAATGGGGATTTCAAAAAAATTATTATTTTATCGAATTTTGTTATTTTTTACATTGTCCCGACTTGAGACTAGTAAAATTTATTAATTGATAGTGTTTATTAATTTATAGAGTATTAATTTATAGAGGTTTTACCGTAGATGATTAGTAAAGTTTATTAAATGCAAAGCGTAAAAAAACAAAAATAGGTTTAATTTATTTTGGTAACTTTTGATCAATGCATAATATTAATATATTACTTTTGTTTTTATTCTATATGTCTACATAAAATGTACTTTTAGTTTAGACTAACTTTTTGGTCGTGATGTTTGTATAATTTAAAGCTAACATTGTAAATTGTAACAAACAATTACGGCGATCGGTTTGATTAATGAAACGATCGTGTATCTTTTTAATGTTAAAACGATCATAAATTATTACAACAATACTTTTCTATTTTTATTTTATTGATCTACAAAAAATTGAAATATATTTTAAACCTATATTAACTTTTTTTTGACGTCAAGTTTCAATTACTAAAAGAGTTACTTTCAAATTATAACAATCGATCTTTAAAAAAAAAATTAATTGATGAAATTATTGTACTATTCTTTTTTCGGTAAACTATTGTAAATATAACAAAATAACAAAATTCTTTATATATAGAAAGTTAATTAACAAGTAATCCAAATTAAGAGTAAACAAATTTGATCAAACTTACAAATAAATATCCTTCAGTATTTATAATAATCATATAAACAAACACACTACAATTTTTTGTTTAAAAAGAAAAGAAAAAGAAAGGCAAAATCTGCCAAACCAAAGAAAAGAGTGGAGAATTTTCGTCAGAGAAGAGCTATCATTTTTACTCTGTCACACTTGCAGCCATTTTTTTTCCAAAAATCTATTACCATTTATAATATATATCTTTTTATTAATTTATTTGTTTAAAACCTTTAAATGCAAATTAAATATGTCAAGAAAGGTAATTTGTTTTTGCTCTAAAAAGAAAAAGACCCTACACACTACTTCTTACATTTTCAGAGAGAACTTAACAACGTGAATCCGATATATATATATATATATATAGAGAGAGAGAGAGACTGAGAAGCTCACTGATATACGCTGATTTTGAGGAGAGAGAGAGAGAGAGAGAGAGAAGAGTACCTCACAAGACTTGCACAGATATAGACGAAGACCTTCTCTCATTGTCTTATATCTCTCTTGCTTCTTCTTCAATCTACCATCTTTCATCTCTGAAGGAAGAACAAGTCCCTGAGAAACCCAGGTCTCTTTCAATTTCTTCTACTTTTGAATCTTTCATGTCCTTTGAAATTTCATAGATTTCAGCTCCTAATCGATTTATTAGTAATCTGAGTCTGATGATATTTTCATGTCCTTTACTTTGTATCAACGAGTTCGTTGATCTTTCCCTTTTGCATTTGGGTTCCAAAGATTGTTGCTTTTTAGCTTATTGAAATATCAAAGTTTGCTTTTTTTTTTCTTTTTGTTCAGTCCCATGGACCTTTGATCATTGCTTTAAGCTTAACATTTGTTGTTTTGTTTTTTGTTTTTGAGGTTACAGATCAATCTCATGTCTCAGCATTCAAACTATCAAATGGCCACTGCTTTCGATTACTATTCAACAAAACCGGTGTTGTCAGGGATTAAGAGCCACAAACTCATCTCTGGTGTCTTTGAAGGCAAGTGTCCATCTGATTATGAATCTGCTTGGAGTCCAACTTCTCCTTTGGATTTCAGATTGTTCTCCAGTTTTGGGAATCCTTTTGGTTCTTCTTCTTCAAGATCTATCTGGAAAGGGAAACAAAAGAGCTGGGATTCTGGTAAAGTAGGCTTGAGCATTCTGCATTCTCTTGATGATGATGACCATCACACTGATTCATCAAGGATTGTTTTACCATCAGTTGATAGTAAAAACATAATCTTTGGGTCTTTGATGAGAAGTGGAAACCCCAAATGCCAGAATCCTCATCTGCTCTCTCAACCTTTTGCTAAAGCTTTGATGCCCAATGTTGTTTTTGAGATTGGACATGATGTGATTGATGTGGTTGAGCTTCGAAAATCTGGCTCGGTTGATGCTGCTGGGAACTCCATTGTGAACAACAATGCTTGTCAGGTGATAGAGGAAGCCCCAGGATCACTTAATGGGCGTACTGAAAGTGACATTGAGATCTCAGAGGACTACACTTGTGTAACTCAACATGGTCCTAACCCCAAAACCACCCATTTTTACGGGGATCAGGTTCTGGAGTCCGTAGAGCACAATGAGTCAAACAACCGTTGTTGCAGAAACAAGAAAGAGAGCATTTTTGCAATTGCTTCTCCCGACTTGACAACACCTGTTGATGTGTTACCTCCCAGTGACTTCTTGAGCTTCTGCTACGGCTGTAACAAGAAGTTGGGTTTGGGGAAAGAGATATACATGTACAGGTACTCTCTTCTTCTGTTCCAGCTCTAATGAACCTTAGAGTTGCTCTTTTATTTCTCTTTGCCCAAGTGTGCACTTAGAAATGGGAAGTAATGTTCTTTACAGTTGTTAGATATCTAAATTGCATAGCTTAAGTCATATGGTTCAAGTTTAACCAAATCGAAAACAATTGAAACTGTCTTGTTATATAACAATGTCCTGGTTTTGGTTTTCAGAGGATACAAAGCGTTCTGCAGTAGTGAGTGTCGTTCAGAGGAGATATATCAGGATGAGGAATTGGAGGATGAAGAAGATGAAGACGCAATCAAGTCTGTCTCGTCTTCAGACAAGGACCTGTCTAAGAAGCAGAGTAACGGTGTGTTCTTCACCGTCGGCTGACTCCAATGCGCTCACCATTTCCATGATCGATTTGAGTCCAAGAAAAGAGGAAAAGTAGAAGCTTGAGCTGATCCTCTGTTCAAGAAAAAGAGCTGTTGGTTTCTTTAAACCGAGGCGGCCATGGATGATCGTTTTTGTATATTGCTCTTATGCTTCTGCTACCTACCAAAAAAAAATACTTTTGGTCTCATCTTTCATGGTTTTGGTGGGTGATTGATCGGGCTTATGGATATTTATAAGTTTATGGTTCATTTATTCATATATGATAATCTTAATTTATATAAGAGGAGGGTAGCAGCCGGTTTATGTGGCTCCCCTCCGGTTCTCTCTTTTTCATTTGTTCATTTTTTATGCTACCCTGAAAATCCAAAGGGACAGTGGTCAATGTATTAAGTCCCTCCCATCGAAGAAGGTACTGTTATAAAGAAAGTTTCTCTACCTTTTTATTCCCTCTTGTGTGTATATCATATGATAACAAATCTGATTTGATATTAATTTATTCTTATTTCGAAGAACATATGCATAAAATTCCATGGATATACACCAGTTGGATGAGATTAGAAGAAGAATGCAAGTAATGCATATGTTATATATATCTCCCTCTGAATACATTTGATTGTGAACAATACATTTACTTCGCTTAGCTCATATCTGCCACAACAACTTTCATAACCTCTCCTGTCAAAATTAACAACAATTTCGAAAAACATTTTTTGATGAAAAGCTGAGGTAGATGGAATCATCACCAAAACCTCCATGGATCCTTGAATGGAGGAACATAACTATCGGTAGGAGGAAGAAGCCTAAAGGATTCTACTGTTCTTTCTAACACCGGTCCCATCTGCATTTTATACAAACCCTCAGAATCAGACATCTTCACACTGACACAATAAATATACAGAGAGTAGAGGATACAAGTTTGTACCTTGTCCCATTGCTTGCCAAGGGTTGAAGCGTTTATGGTGTATAAGTAACCTGCAATGAGTGAGGTTCAGGTAAATGTTATTACTTTAAGTAAGGCTAAACAAATTCTAAACTTTGCATTTAAATCATTTCCCTTGTGAAAAGTTTTTTACCATCACGTTCAGCTGTTGAAGAAATATAATGTCTGTAAAGCTTTGATGCTTCAGCCTGCCCACATATAGAAAAGCCAATAAGTCATATCATAATCAAACCCCTTATGTCTTTAAACAAAGAAGAATCTTCTCAGAACTAGAGAGTTTTACAATTTTAGTCGGTGATTTGCGAACAAGGTACTCATAGTACCAGTAAGGCTCCCCATCAATCTGCATATAGAAAGCATAGGGGGCTTATGAGTTTTGTAGATAAAAGTTTTTCACTTTGTTATATAGTTTGTTATGGAAGATCATACTAACATCAGTAGCATGTGCATCAAGAACCGAGCTCTCTTCGAGACGCTGACTTGAGGTGACACGCTGCTCATTTGAACATATGTTTAACGCTTGAGAAAAGGAGTAATTGATTTTGTGATGTGTTTCATGTTAGAAGGGTTACTTACCAATGCCGATTTATCAGACAAAACAGAGTCAGCAACTTCCTTAGCTGCCCATGTTTTCTTTTCTTTTGATTTTAATGTCGAGTTTGGGGGACCTATCTGGATCAAAAACCGTAAAAGACATAACGCAAAAAAGCTAGCAAGGAAAAGCAATCTTACGGTAAGCGGGCAACACCAGAACTTACCGAAACAGAAATTACAAGGTTGTCGATGAGGTCAACTCGTTCAGAAACAATGCGTAGACGTGCATCAGCTGGACCAGTTGAAATAGATTCAGTCACAACTTGATATACGGCAGATGATAATATCATAAGCATCCAGAAATCATGGAGTCAATAGGAAGCATATAGAACAACTTACGAGAGAGTGGTGCAGCTGAAGAGTAACGCTCAGGCTTTCTCGATTCGACCCTGCAGAATCAATGTAAAGAGTTAAGATACACCCTGAACTAATAAAGAAGGCATTATTACATCACAAGTTTCAGTGCAAAAACCATTTGAAGACAAGCTTCTCAGATGGTAACTCCAGTGGGTAAGCATAAGAATAAGCATTAACATCATCCACCATTGAACCCACTTTCAGTTCTTCTGCATGAGTGACTGCAATAACAACTCTAAATGGCTTAAACAAGATTCTCAATTACTTCCATGAACCAACTCTGTTCCTTCTCTCTAACTTATATAAAGAAAAGTCAAGATTTTTTAGCTACAAGTGAAGCTATCTAATCGAAATTATAGGATACATGAACAAGAGAAGCAAGAAGAAACAGTACCAGGAGATAGAGGCAAGAGCATAGACAAAGGAGAAGAGAGACCAATCAGCAACAAATCCCTACGAGAAAGCCCTTCTTCCGAAGAAACCGATCTCGTAGAAACGCCAGAACGAGCAATCATCAGCTCCTTATGATACTTACTCGAAATGTTGCTGCTTCTTCTTCTGCACCTGAATTCAAAATCCAAAATCACAAAAGCTCCCGACGGAACACACAAAACCAATGGAGAGAGAGTAAGTCACACGAATGTAAGAGAAGAAGTTAAAGTTACCGGAAAAGACGACAATTCGGAGAGGGAAGAGATGGACAGAGAAGAGCCATGGCTATGGAGGGAGCTTCCTTCTTCACTTCTTCTTCCTTCTTAGGCTCATCCATCCAATTCACTCTTTTTCTTCTTTTGATACTTTCAGAACCGGTTTCTCTCCCTTTGGTTCCCAATCGGTTTACTAAAACCAAATTAATTTCGTAAACTTGATTTCCGGTTTATATCTTTAGTCGTCTCCACGTATATTAGATTTAGTCACTATCCCGACTAAGAATAAAGGATAAACTCGTGTCCAAACGGAGCCAACCGTGACCGCAAAGCCTTCTTTCTTCATCATGTAAACGGGAATCTTATCTTTATAATTAGGCGTTACGATATAATATAATTTTTACCACATTAATCGCACATAATAAGGTCTGTGTGTGCAATTCTTCAACGCTAGTTTTTGTCTGGTAAGCTTATATTCTCTTCCCCTGATGTTTCGTTTCTTCTTCTCCTTTTGCGTAGATCGTTGACGAGGTCAAACATCACATACCTTTTTTGAGTCTGCATATATATCACTCTTCTTCTTCTTCTTCTTCTCATCATTCCTTTGTCGAGACTCTTTGTTCTTGCTCTGGTTCTGTATTTCTCCGACATCCATTTTTTGCAGTAACGCAAGATTCTAATGTAACGCTCTATACACACCGTTTCTTGTTTTTATTTATTTATATTTTTTTTCATATATCTTGCAGCATAAGGCATCAATGGTTTTGTTTCCGTGTTAATAATGGCTCTTACAATTTAAATTTTGTGGCAGTATTAGCAAAGATAAAAGAAATGAAGCCAGGAGCATTTGCATTGAATCCGCATGCAGCATCATATGTACCACTTTCTAAAAGAATGGATTGTGGTCGCGGTGATGATGGTCTGGTGTTTGCCATGGCTCCTGCGCAGCAGATAAGTTTCTCAGGGGTTGAAGTGTCAATGCAGAAGAAATCCTCTGAAATGGCATACAAGCAGATCAGGGATGATGATTTGGATATAGAGATGGATATAGACATGGATATTGAATACCTTCTAGTCACATTCTCTGGTCTCTCACAAGAGTCTATTACTGATGTTTACCTCGCCAATAGCGGTGATCTTGAAGCAACCATTGAGATGCTGAATCAGCTTGAGGTAAACATCATCATAGTTTTGTCCCTTAATTTGTTTGATGTGATGGTGATCCTAAGAGATGATTACCCTTTCTATATAGATATACAGCACTGAATCTCAAGAGAACCTCCCAGAGACACTTGATATTGGCATTGGGGATATCTCTGAATCAGGGCCTTCAACCTCAAAAGCTTCTGAAGTCGTTGCATCATCATCATCTGTTATCCCTACTAATGCACCTGTATCGGCCTGATCTAATGAATCCTTAGTTGTGAAGTTTTACTCTCTTTTTTTTCTTTTGGTTTGCGTACCCATAATAAGTACAGTAATGATGGGGGAGTATAGTATCAAAAATGTTGATGTTATCTTTAGAGCATTGATGATATGTAAGTGGTGGGAAAATGTATAGTTTTTGGAAGTTCAAATCTGAGTGGTGTGTTGTTGGGCTGCAGATTAGTGTACTCTGGTCTTTTGCTCCCTTTTTATCTGCAGCTCCATCTGTGGATTGGATTTTCATATGAATAATAATGATAGTGATATGTTTATTTTGGTATAGTGCCACAAAATCCTTCAACCGATTTGTTGTAGTCATCTTTTAAATTAGCATCATTCAATAATAACTCTTTCATGTGTTCTTGAAATGGCAAAAACCGCAAGAGAGGATTTTTAAGGTCTATTATGGTGAACTTGATAAAAGATATTAACTAAAATCACGTTTAAAGGAACGAGCAGTTGAATCGCTTAATAGCTGATTTGTTGTGTTTGTAATAGATGAAACATCAATATCAATATCATATCCTTATCTTCAAATCAAGAGTGTATTGAGTATAAAAAGCAGAGCAAAGCTGATTTTGTTTTTTGAGGGGAAACTAAGATATGTTTTATTTGAGAAGTTGGGACTTTCTTTGCATTCTACGATGGCTACATATTCCATACTGAGAAAGTTCTCGAAACAAGAAAAGCTAAAGAGAGACTAGGATACCAAAAAAAACTACAATTACAGAGAACATCATCAACAGAGATATTAAAATCCTCTGTTTCTTGACTGGCTCCGATCATACTGTTGCCCTGAGCCGCCATTTTGATTGTCCCACCAACCATCTTGAGGCGGTCTAACCATCTCAGGTCTGAATCCAGGGGGTGGAGGCGGCGGTGGTGGAAGCTGGTGGTTAGGGACATGTGGCTGCCATTCAGGTATGTCGTCCTCGTCATCATCATCATCATTAATGCTTGCAGATTTTCCATACTTGTGTATGAGCTTTCTTACTTGATCCAAAGACTTAGGTTGAGCCGCTAATGGCTGAGGAGAAGAAACTGGCACAACCGACGAATTGAAGTTAAATTCCGGCAAATCATCATCTTCTCTCGAAGATGCAGGACCAAATCCAGGCGGCAAATCATCATCATCGGTAGCAGCATCATGTTTTACAGCTTCACGTCCATAACCATGATGACGATTCCTCATTGATGCAAATACAGGAGGTTTCTCTGTGACATTGACTCTCTGCTTCTTGTTTACAGGAAAAACAGAGGTTTTAGAACCAGAAGAAGAAGAATACTGACGCCTTGAACCGGATGCGGGCTTGGGAACGACGGCTCGTCTCCACACAACAACTCCAACCAATCCCATATCCAAAGACTTGACCTCATCGAGCTGATCTTGAGAGATGACTTTGTTTAGCAAATCTAGGGACTCTCCGCGTGTTGGACAAAGGTAAAGCTCCACTCCTGAGGCTGGCTCTGCGTAGCCAACTCTCTGATCAGCTACGTAGGATTCAATAACCTTAAAACAAAAGAAGAAGAAAAAAAGTTGTGACTTTTAAAAGACATGGTTCTGTTTTTTAAATGTGTTGGTGGTACAACCACAAGTGAACATGTTAGAGATTTTTTTTTAAAAATAGATTTGATTTCTTTACCTCAAAAAGGCTGCCACGCTGGCTCTCAGAAATGCCGTCTTTACAAGCCAAGTACATTACCTGCAATGTCAGGAAAAAAAAAAAGCAAACCCTAGTTAGCAATCAAATACCTCACAGTAATTTACCCAAAAAAGATATAACTTTTAAGTTTCTATCTTGCTTCATGTATGTGTTGTGAGTTTTGGGTTTGGGTGTGGAAAAAAAAGTCAACTTTTATGAAATTTAAAGGAATATGTTTGCGTATGGGGTCGAAAGATTCTTTGTAATATTTCCTGATTATTCTATATGACCCACACACATCCACAGTAACGCACATAGAGACATAAAACAACTGATTTGGCATCCTTTTTTTGGATGAATTTAATACAAAGTTTGACCCAACCCATAGTTGGTTCTCTGCATAAAACGTGTCCCATTCCTGTGACGCGTACATGTGAAGTGTTTAATTGTAATCTCTTTGCTTTCTGGATTCCATGAAGAGAAGACAGAAGAGTTTTGAGATGAGACAAAGTGAGACGGTTAAAGATTATATGTACGACACGTAAAAGGGTTACTTCTACTGTTGTCTGAAGCAAGAAATTTTTCAATGTAATGCTACTACAGTGATAACAAAAGAAAGCTTTATATACCATTAGGGCACGGGTTCGAGACTTGGGAAGCTCTTGAATAAACTTCCCAAACCCACTCAGCCTAACTCTACCCTTAACTTCCACCATCGCCGGCCACTCGCTCGTCTCTGCTTTCTCACCACTGCCATAGAAAAACCCAGTCAGAGAATGCTTATTTCCTTTCACTTCAACATTTTTTGGTTAAACCAATCAAAGCATGACTGTACTAATATTCAAGTCTGAGGAAAATCTACATAAAAATTTACAAATTGGAACAAATAAGAATAAGTAACCAGGTTGGTTTTGCACAGATTTCTGAAACTACCAAGGTAAACTGAGACATTATACCTACGGATGGCCTCTAGAGCACCCCCTACTCCTTAATCACCTGATGCATCTCTTATTTATTATCCCTAAGCACTACCTAGCTTGCTGATGATTCAATTAGTCTAGCAAAGATATATTCTTAAAGTTTTACTCAAATACCATTCAAGTTAAATCAGAAAAGAGATTGATCTCTAATACAATTCCAATTCAAGCAACAGTTTACTAGTACTCGAAATAAATACTACTGGTATAGAGAAGAATTTTTCTATGCCCAGAGTAACACAAAAATCAAATAATAGTGATAAATTAGGTAAGGTGATAAGAACTTACCTTTTGAAAATGCCAGTGACAGGGACTACGGAAGACATACTTAGTTGCAGTATTCCATCCCATGCTCTTTCTTCCTTAACATCACTAAGTGCAGAAGTTTTCTCAGAGACATCGTCATCAACTTTGACACTGGCATCAAACTTTGGGGAGCCTTCATCAATCTTTTCAGGTTTTGGTTCAGACAAACATTTACCACTTAATTCCTTAGGAGATTCTTTAGGAGATTTTGAGTCTGACCTAGCTTCGGAATCACTTTTCTCAGACAGAGAGACCTGTATTTCAGAATTCCTATGCGGACTTTCAAACGGAGGCTCAGAGTCTAGGGATTCCATGAACTCATCAAGCGATACAATTGGAGGAAGAAACTCCACGTCCTTCAATTCATCATCTATACCCAAACCTTGCATGGGATCAATCTCTTCACTTGAGGGAAGGGCTGTGTGTGCTTTCTCACTATCAGCTTTTGCTGGCTCATCTTTGAGAGTTGTTTTAACAGAATGAGATTTGGCTTTGGGTCGGCGTTTGCTACGTGACATGATGCCACCAGAGACATCTACCGTGCCACGGTCAACTGGGTCAATTTCAACCTGGAATTCACCCTTATGTGTTTTCCTCACCAGACTTCTGACATCAATATCTGTATCCCGCAGGACAACCATTTCTGCCATCTCTTCAGCTTTGGCTTGACGCCACTGAGAAAGTTCTTTAGAAGCTAATTCTTCGGCTGTCATAGAACACAACCTCTCAGCAGAGATATCTTCAGACATAACTCTTTCTCTTAGCTCAGGATTGTTCTTATCCTTCAAATTGAATAAGAGGGACCTTCCCCTCTCTCTGTACTTTTTGTTAACACCTCCAAATCGCTTATATAGTTCCATTTCAATTTTAGACGCCAAAAGTTTTGGATCCTGAAAAGACTTTTCACCACCGGTTCCAAAATCCTTTGTCTCGCCAAGATCTGAAACATGTTCCAGAACCCATGAGAGTTCATTACCATGTAAAAGGTCATCGTTTGGAAAAATAATATCTGTAAAAGGAACATCATCCCGAGGGAAAACCTCGTCATATTGAGACTTAAGTCCATCAGATTGAATAACATCATCCATCCTGATATCGACAGGAATCTCACTGTCCTTCTGCACAGAGCTTTCAACACCGGTGGGCAATTCTGAGATGGTGGTCCCTTCGCCTATAGGGGCATTGATGCTAGCAGGTGAAGCAGGCTTAAAACTTTGAGTATTCTCCTGGGTGGTCATCGCAGGATTTTCTTCGGTCTTTACATTCTCCTTCCCGTTTGGGAATTCATCATGTTGATGAACCAAGGCCAACGCAGATGCTAACGACTCCCTCATTTTAGACCTCACGGACTCATTAACTTCATCCGTCGCTTTCACCGACCCCCGCGGTGGGATAGGATGTTTCTTGTTTACAACAGGCTTTACCGATTTCTGGAGAGGGGGATCCGTTTGCATCACTTTCTTGCCATGCATCAGGGAATGAAGAGTCTTTTGAGAAAGCATATTAGTCGGAATATGAAGAATCCCATTGCTTGCTGGAGAGAGTTGCTGTAACCAAGGTTTATACTGCTTGTTTGGTGTCTCTGATGCAGAACCACCAAGAATAGTCGTCTCAGGTGGTGACTTCCGCTTCCCTGCTAGCTGCATGGACCCATTTAACTCTGCCATCTCCATCGAAGTTCGTTTTTCTTTAAAAGTTTCCAGATGAATTGAACATTCACCTCAACAGCTGCGAGGTAAAACAAACAGCAAAAAAAAAGAGAGTCAAAATCACAGAAACAATTCCTCTTCTCGTTAGATATCTCAATTACACAACCGAATCAACTAAATCTGAGAATCAAGCCATGAAAATCGAAATCGAAAGGGATGACGAAACGTGAGAATTCGCTAGAAACTTGTATAGGCGATGAGCTAAAAACACACAAATTACAAGGATAAAGAAGATCGAATCAACAATCGAGTTCAACTAAACGAATCGAAACAAAGAACAATAGACCCAAAAAAAAACGATTCAACCCTACATTGACGCATCTCGAGGATAATGGCGAGCACAGATACATACCTGAATATAGGTGCGAGCAATCGTACCGCCTCGTATCTACCGGGGCTTGTGGCAGAGAGATTCAGCGGAACGCAAAGAGAAAAAAAAAGAAGGAAACCCTAGAAGGAGGAAGGGAGATGAACCAATCCGGATGAGACGGATGAGCGTTTTGTGATGATTCTGAAGCTCCTCCCCTCTTCTTTGCTTTGTGATAAAAAGGAAAACTGTGTGTTCGACGTGGATTCCACATTATTGGGCTATTGGGCTTATTAATTAGTTTATTGGATAATTATGAAAAAGCCTTTTTGTCGACGATGAAAAAAGCCTAATTACATTTTTACAACCTTCTGCTTAATACATTAAGCATCAAGTGTCCATGAGATCGAAAGTAATTTTGGTGTGTTACAAAGATATGATTTTTGCTGTTTTTTCATGAAGTCCATATATTTTGTATCGCCTGTCAAAATAGTCACCAACTAGATTAGATTAGGACCCGTGCTCTAGCACAAGTTGTAATTCGTTTAGTTCATTTTATCATTACCATAATGAAATATTATTTATATAATTTTTTTTTATAATTTTTTTGAATAAAATATTATAAAAAAAATCATATGCAAATTTTTTTAGTCATCGTTGGATCATGCTATACACACGCTGATCCTTTTCATCGAGAATAATAGTCTTCAAATACCGCATTTGATTAACATTTGATATAACATTTAATATTTATATATAACATTTAATATAGCATGTAATATTAACATTACATATAACAAACATGATATAATATTAATATTAACAATACATATTATAGCATGTAATAGCATGTTAATATTACAAATATTAACATGTTAATCAAATATTGGGAACAAATATTTGTAATATTTGTAATATCAAATATTTGGTCAAGGATGCTATTATAATAATATTTGTAATAGGATGTTAAATATTGGCCCAATAATAGCATCGCTGTTTTATAACTTTGCTATCATGATTAACAATATATTATCTACAAACAATGGATCACAGAATCGTTGTTTTTTTTTCTGTTTACAATTAATTTGTAATATTCTGTTTATTCTTTTTGGAAATAACGTGATAGCAAATAAATCTTTAGAGGATATATTTTGGTGTGTGTAAAAAGACAATTAAGAATATTTTCTTTTTAAATTTTTTGGAAGCAACTGATTGATTCCTAAAATCTTCCGAAAATGAACTGTTACGGGTTACATCTACCACATAATTTGTAACAAATTAATATCAATATCAATTAATGTAAAACCTATTTGTAATCAACTTATTAAAATTATATAGTCTATTGTGACTTCTATTTTATTATATAGAGGATATTCATAAATGCAACCACTCGCTTCCACACTCACATAGTTTGAACAAACCAAAACATTAGTCTTAAGACTCTTGCTGTTCAATCTGGTTTTCTTGATAGGTTTTAACTTTTACTAGTTGGGCCACTGCTTCGGCTAGTAACATGATTCTCAAACCAGTTCAGTTTGAAAGTGATTTGAAAAAGTTGATCCTATCATCTTATTTCTTAACATATACGAATTGGTAGTACAAAACAAATATTTAGAAGGCAAATTCTTATCCTCATTCCTCTCTATCATATATAACGGTATTACACTTTTTATTCTCATAATCATCCCATCTCCTTAAAAGAACCCCAATATAGTAGAAAAAGACAACATTTCTTAAGCCTTCTCATATAAGAAAATAGATATAAGTAAAGACCTTTTTGCCTTCTATAAAACCCTACAAACCACAACACCCTTTCACTAGTACTCATCTCATTTCAAAACCACTAGAGATTAAGAAAATTATATATTTATAAAATAAAACCCCACCCTGCTTAATACTAAAAGCCTTTAAAATAAAACAATAACCATCTTATGGCTTACGAACGCTGAGGAGCTTAACATCGTCGATAACAGGTCCACACAGTGACGAGAAATCATCGCTTCTCATCGCGTAAAACGTGCTGTAAAACATAATCCTTGTACGGTTCGAAACCGCCACGAATCGCATAGAAGCGCGTTTGAACCCTCCCTTCCCTCGTGACTCGTACGGAACCTTTAAAGTGTCTCTTCCCGCAAACGCCTCAACCACCATCGATCCCTGGCAAGCGTTGTTCGCATCTCCAACCGCAAACGAAAGCACGTAAGTCTTTCCCACAACGGTTCGAGCCACCTGAGCGATTGCGCTTTCTTTGCCTGCTACCAGCTCTACGGCTCGACGGCCTTGCGGGACAGAGAAGTGCTCGACATCGACGTATTTGACGGCTTTGAGTGATTCGATCATCCATGCGGGTAAAGGAGAGTGGTCATCTTCTATAAAGGGAGGAATCAGAACGCCGGTTGTAGCGTTTGAGAGTATATAGGGACCTTCTTCAAATCCTCCGTTTTTCAATATGTTCTCTGTTTCAATTTGATAGCAAAACCATATATCCATTAATCACCCGTAACACATGTCACATCATGCAACCAATCTATTGAAAAACACATGTTCTTAAAAGTTTCTAAACCAAGATGACTATAACTGCAAGTGGACATATAAACAGAATCGAACCATGCCTAACCAAACCAAAAATTTACTTAAGTATTCTATTAAGAATAATAGAATATAATGTTATAGTTTATGAATTAAAAATTACTAATTATTTATTTCAGACATAAGACATGTACAGTACTTGTAAACCTGACAAGTCACAGTCACATTCATAATAATATATAATAAACTCGATTGATAAAATAAATAAATACTTACTATTGGTTGGTCGAGGAGGGTATAGAGCTTTGATTGCTATACCATCAATGAGTGGTCCACAAGCAGGATCTTCTTCCTCACCAGGATTATGAATCACGATCTCGGCCACGTTACTCTCGGCCTGAAACGCCCAAGCGTAGAGATCCCATCCACTGCTACTGTAAACGGTCTGTATAGGAATAACTCCCGAGTCAGGTGCCACCGATATGTTGAGCCGTTCGTCTTGAGCACAAGTCCTAGCAGCGCTGAACGTGAGCGAGTAATACATTCCTTTAGTCACGTTAAGTCTTTGTTTGATCGATGCTTCGTTGCCTAGCCGGACGGCGAATTTTCCAGCAGGGACAACGAGAAGCATGTCACCTTGTTTTTGACCGGATTTAATGTATTCGACGAAGCCTGAAAGCTCCCAGCTTGGAATTGCGTTCTTGTTTATCACTCGCGTTCCTTTCATGTCCGATGGTTTTGGTCCTAGCTCAAAGTCGCCGTTTGGTAACATCCCTGAGTTGAAATTACAAAAACGCCATCAGTACAATTAAGAACACAGTTTTGATTTAATGCTCATGTTATTGTGCTATATAATATAAATAGTATTAGGCTATTAGCTATATAAAGTATTTTCTGCAGGGGTTTTTAAAGTTGGATGTGTATTAAAAGAGAAAAGAGATTTCGTAATTGGACCATCTTATGTCATTGATTGAAAATGTCAAGAGTGATTGTGTCAGAAATGGGTATAAAGGTAAATTAGAGTCTTAACCGACTTACAAAATCAATATAATCGATAAAATAAAAGAACAAAATGGTCCCGAGTCCGACCAATTTGTTTGTTGTTGTTATTGAGCGAGATAAGTAATGAAGTTCTACGTTCGTAATCTACCTTGATTCGAGATCAACTAGTAAGCTTCGTACATCTTTTCCAAATAAGGTTCAAACTAGCTAGGGTGCAATTGTGCAAAACATTACCCTAGGACCACTACACTGTTGTTTACAACCAAACTACTTTCTGTTGAATTAAACTGTTTCTTTAGAGACTTTTTAGATAAAAAAAAAAAACAGAAATTAGCTTTTAAAGAATTATGTCACAAAATATACAATCACATATTCACATATACTAAAACGTGGTAAGGTATATATATGTCTATGTAGTGATTACCGTCAGTGAAGCAGCAGACGGAAGTGATGGTGGCGATGAGAAGAACGAAGAGAAACGAGAGGCTGCCTCTTCCCATCATCGTGAACCAAAGTAAGTAAAAAAGAGACTAGAAAGATTAGTCCTAAGAAAGATAGATAGAGAGAGATGTTAATAAAATTTATGGGGAAGTTAGGACAGGAGCCAGCGATAGCTTATATGGATTCGCAATTTGGAAAACACCTACAGATTTAGCTACAATTTACGGGTTTATGCCACTGATGTGATTCGCGTATCCACGTGGGGCCGTGACTCACTCTTTTGGTGTTTAGCCGGGATGATATCAGAAGGTCACTGAAAGAGGGTTATTTTTGGAAACTCCTTTTAGTTTCTCAATGTTTTTGCTGCCGTCACCGTCAGATTATTAATCCTTAAACAACAAATTAAAAGGTTTAAGGCTAGTACGTAGTATATAAGTCTCCCGTAGAAGTCCTATATAAGACTTATAAGTTAGTACTGACGTTGCCGTCTCACATATTCTAACAGACTCACACTTATGTATATAATAATGGAAACGCACGATAATGCCATAGTGAGTTGGCAAAGGTGAAAGGTCGTAGACAAAATAAATCATTAGACAGCTTTCGCATGTCATTTGTGTTAGTATTAACAAAAGATTGTGTTTTGATGCATATCCCTTCCACATGGTCAATCTTTCAGCACATATATGCCAATAACTCATGGAGATATTTGATACCATATTCCATTTTCTGTCTTCACATCTACGCAATATACAATTTGATATGCTAATTAAAAAAAAACTGCTTCCAACCAGCCTTGAGAAATTTTCAAGTGAAATGTAATTATAGTGAATAGGGCTTGTTTAGTCATTTAATTTATTTGGTCGAGATACAATGGATATGCTATGCGGTGGAGTTGCTACTTGCTACGACGAGGAGGATCGTGTGAGCTTTCTTTGTCATTAAAGTAATATAAGCTGTTGGATATCTCACTTTTCTAAGATTTGCATGTAAACTAAATACTAATACTCGATTTTATTTTATTTGACAACATTTGAGACTTATTGTCGTTACTATGGCTTTTTGTTTTCTTTTATCTTTCAACTTTACTATTGTTTTTTTGTATTTAAATTCAGTTGTGGCGACTGGTCGTCAGGCCATTGTTCGGCTAAAATATGGACGTAAGATAAAACTCTTCAATGTCGGTCGGAATGTGGCCTTTCCATCTTGTTCTCATATTTTCGTACAAGGTTTTTTTTTTCTTTCCAATAATCTCTTTCGTTCTTTATAATTTGAATTAAACTTAAAACAGTTTACCTAAAATAATGTTAACATACAGTATATTTTTCTTTTTCTCGACATTACTCTATGCTTGATAGATCATGTATAACACAAATCACGGCGATTTCAATTAATATAATCAATATAATATTTTTTTTTTATCTTATCTTCTAAAAATTGCCTAATTTTTTTTACTTTTATTATGGCATAAGATAATCCTTCAGGCTCTGAATTGTATTAGATTAATCATGCCATCATGGTAGCAAAAAAATTTCAGAAGTATTTTTTTTTTCTTCTTCATTTATTCACAAAACGAAGCAGAACATAACCTTTTGAAAAACCAAAGCATACAAATGCTTTACGAGTTTTGAAGATCAAGAATTCTCTATTATTATGATCGCAAAACTAGTATACATTTTTTTTTCTTACTTGAGAAAAACCTTAATTCTTTAAAGGTGATTATAATACTCTCGAGTCTGATAAAAAAAAAGGAAACGATATATCTCCAAGATTTGTTAATGCATATATGAAAAAATGAATCTGATGAGCAATGAGACAAGAAAGGGGTAAATGAGAGAAGAAGAGGAACGTGGGTGGGGGCCCAATTGAAAAGGAGACGGCAGAGATGAGAGAAACAGAGCGCTAAAGCCACCTTCGTGCCACTGTCTCTCACCCTTCTCTTATAAGCACAAACACTACTTTTACTATCTTACGGCCCCTATGACCCGACTCCCAGCACCTATGTTCACTTATAACAAAACAGACACCATTTATGGATCATCTTTATCCACAAATATATATGGATATACATTATAGTTTATTTTTTAGTCAAACAACATGTATATATAAAGTATTAGATCGAAGTAAAAATACTTTCAATTTTTTATTTCTAAACGTATTACGTTATTATGACTGACATTAACATTACCCTTTCGAATTAACAACATCATGTATTCGTATATTATATGGTTTTGGAGATGCAGGTGTGCATTAAGCCATAAAGAAGGTTACGAGTGTGTGGCATGTGAGTGTGGTCGAGAGTCTTCTGCTTAATTCCGGTTGCGGCTAACGTCCCACTTGACTCTGTCAGTTGACGTCAAACTTCTCAGGCACTGACGGTGGAAACTCTGTACCTTGACCTTCCCATCCATATTTAACGGCGGCTTAAATTGTTCTCATTGTCATGTGGTGTGGCCTTCCCATGAAAATCCAAAACCACGCTCGTCATGCCCCAATTTTTTGAACCACGTGACAACAACACACAACGAGCCTCATACAGTCTCTTAACAAATTTAAGATTATAAGATACAAAATTCAAAAAACTAATCATATGACATATGAAACCAAGAAAATTTATTTTAAATATATCGTATCGACAACTTTCTGATCACTTTATTTATATAGACTATATTTTTTTCATATAGACGAATTTACTCTAGACGAGTTGATAGATTAATTACTCAAAGCGTTGGAACTTCACGTGAGTTGAAACTGTGATGGTCAGCTATTATTTTCAAGAATTTTACTACATGAGTGTGTTGTATAATTACACAAATTTTAGGATGTTGATTATCCATTGCATCATCTCATGAAGTATCAGAATCATATATCTTTCAAAACTCTCATATCTATATTCTTTTAAAAAAAAAATATGTTATCACACTATCAAACTACTAACAATATTAGCTGGGTAACTTAAAAAGCATTTATAGAAGACAAGGAGGATAAGCTCATCAATTTTTAGGACCCTCGTGTGAAGCTGACTCACATGGAAATGCCATCACTCCTTCATGCCTATCCTTTATTAGAAACACATCTCCACATTGATCTCGTATATAAATTGCAAAATTAATGTAAATAACCATTATAATATATATAATCTTCGTGTTGTGGGTATCTTTTGTGTTTAAATGATGTAACTCATGTAAGCTTGAGAAATATTTAAATTGCTTCCTAAATCATATATATGCAGAGAAATCAAAATTGATATATTTTTTTTTGACAACTAACCAGGGTTGATTTTGACTATTTGATTCTGTTACGTTTCCTATATTATTATTGAAATATTTAGATAGGCACGTATTTAGATATGTATTTTATACTATCTAATTCCTATTTCTTATTGGACAATGAAAGCAGAATGAAGAATTCCTTTTTCTTATACAATTTATTTTGTTTTGGATATATATACAATTCATTCATTCATATCTTTTTTTGTCTTTTCTACTAATTGTTCTCACTTTTTTTTGTTTCTTGACTTTGTGGCAGAGTCACAACAGAGACATGGCTCAACATTACACGAACCAAAACGTCGACACGAAATACACCAAGATATACGTGGGAGGTTTGCCTTGGAAAACAAGAAACGAAGGTTTGAGAAGCTACTTCCAACAGTTCGGAGAAATTATCCATGTTAATGTGGTTTGTGATAGACAAACGGGACGATCACAGGGCTATGGTTTTGTCACGTTTAGAGATGCTGAATCTGCAACGAGGGCTTGCCAGAATCCAAAACCTATCATAGACGGACGAGAGGCCAAGTGCAATTTTGCTTATATTGGTGCTAGGGTTAACAATGACCAAAATGACCAACAACCACAAGTAGCTACCTATGTACCCAAATGGGACCAGTTTGCACCGCAATATTATGCCTACAACTACAATCCTTATGGTTATTGGGTACACCATGTCCCTTACTACTTGTACCAACCTGGCTTTTGACTTATGTGACTATGTGAGCCATCTCGTACGTTGTTGTCTGATTCACTACTTGTTCTATTTGCTAAAATTCAACCTGTTTAGTCCGTGACTTTAATTATAACTTTTTATGTTCATTGCATCTCTTCTGTTTCAACAGAGAACCAGATTTAGTTTTTTTAATCCTTGTTTATTCTGGAATTGTTGACCCGAGTCTGATCGAATATATATCACGCAGACACACAGACTGATCAAATAGTAAATTGTACTGATGTGAAGTTGACTTTTCAAAGGGTTGAAATCTGAGAGAGTCCAACCTTTTCTGAAAGTCCGTTCACACTTAAATCATTCTCAACCTCATAAAAAAAAAACTCCACAAGATCTGTTAACATCTTGAAACCAAAATCTACGAATTGATCATCTTCATCAGCAATGGGAAACTGTCTAAAGCCTCTGAAAGAGCAACAACCTCCTCCTTCAATATCTCCCAAGCCTCTCAATCTCATCAATCCTCCAACTTCTGGTACACACCTCTGTTTTCACATGCACTTTTTATTTTTGTTTACACACAAAATCTAAATACGTTAGTTATATATATAAAGAAGTGGAGTCAGAAAAGGAGAGTTTGAGAGAGTTCAGCTTTGCGAAAATGAGCAAGGCAACAAAGAAATTCAAAGAATACATGTGTGTAGAGAGTAATGATGGTGGTGGTTTTCGAACAATCTACCAAGGCTACATTAATGAGACAACATTTGCTCCATCAAGAACTGGAATCGCTGTTTCTGTCATGGAATGTTATCAAGATGATACTCGGGATATACAAGACTGGAAGGTAAACCAAAATATATCTTGCCATTTTTACACTCAACTACTACTATTTATATATATTTTTGTCTTATTTATGTATTGGGCACAAAAACCATTGAGTTGCAGGAAGAAGTGAAGTCACTTGGAAGTATTTCTCATCCTAATTTAGCAAAACTTTTAGGTTACTGTTGTGAAGAAAACAGATCATTCTTAGTTTTCGAATACTTCCACAAGGGAAGTTTGGAGAGTCACATTTTCGGAAGTTAAGATCTCTTCTAATCAATGGCTCCATATATTTCTAAAACACAGTATACTCAAATTTTGGTTTACATACAGTTTCATGTTTTCTCAACAGAAGAAGGAGAAGCATTGCCGTGGGAAATACGCGTTAAGATAGCCATTGGAGCAGCTCAAAGTATTGCGTTTCTACATTCGGTCAAGAACACCGCACTATATAGAGAACTCAGAATGTATAACATTTTGCTTGACGAGGTAAATGACTTTAGACCACTCTTCATCCTGTTTTTATTGTTTATATAATCTTACATTAATAATGAAACTTGAACTTTTGGATTGTCATCAGCACTACAACACAAAGTTGTTCTATCTTGTATCAAATAAACTATGTTTGATAGAAGAAAGTATCACGACTGCATTCATTGGAAGAACAGAATATGTAGCTCCTGAATATGTAATCTCAGGTACACCCAAAATCTTAAGTTTTGTTTTACAAAAACTCTAGTTAATATTTCGTTGTTGGATGTTTAAGACAATTCTGTAATGTATACGTAGGTCATTTGGGAATGAAGAGTGATGTGTATACATTTGGTGTGATCTTGTTTGAGATCTTAACTGGTTTGAAAGCTTCAGATGGTAAAAAGAATGAGAAACTGCAAAGCTTACATGTCTGGACTAAACCTTTCTTGTCCGATCAAAGTAAAATGCGGGAAATAATCGATCCTCGACTTGGGAACGATTATCCTGTGAATGCAGCGATACAGATGGGAAAACTCATCAAAAGATGCATCAAGCTGGACACTGGCAAACGACCAACGATGCAACAAGTCTTGGATAGGTTGAATGAGATAGCAGAGATCAAAGATTAATAATGCGTAGAGGTAAAAAATGAGACTTGAAGTTGAACAAGTTTGGGGCTAATTTATAATAACTCAAGTGTTTTATTTAATTTATAGAACAACAAAACAAAACTGGAGCCTGTGAGATTTCTGAAACAGTAAGCCATTTATAATTGATAACGTTAATATCACAAACATTGCAACGAGAAAGTGTTTGAACCCAAGAGCTCCAACATCTAATCTCCGAATCTCCTAACACTTCCTAACTCAGTGGTTTATTTTACACATACTGAAATCAAATAGTAAATACTGTGGATTTTTTTTTTTTTGTTCTTTTAATGTGAAGTTGACTTTTCAAAGCGTTGAAATCTGAGAGAGTCCAACCTTTTCTGAAGATTCGTTCACACTTAAAATAATTTTCAACCTCATAAAAAAAATAACTCAACAAGATCTTTTAAGTTCTTGAGATTAAAATCTACAGATTGATCATCTTCATCAGCAATGGGAAACTGTCTAAAGTCTCTGAAAGAACAACAACCTCCTCCTTCAATTTCTCCCAAGCCTCTCATCAATCCTCTAACTTCTGGTACACCTCTGTTTCCAAATGCATTTTTTTAGGTTTGTTTACATATAAAATCTAAATACGTTACTTATATAAAGTGGTGGAGTCAGAAAAGGAGAATTTGAGAGAGTTAAGCTTTGCGAAATTGAGCAAGGCAACAAAGAAATTCAGACAATACAAGATCATAAAAGGTAATGATAATGGCTGCTGTATTCGAACATTCTACCAAGGCTACATCAATGAGACAACCTTTGCTCCATCAAAAACTGGAATCGCTGTTTCTGTCATGGAATGTTATCAAGATAGTTCGCAGACTCTACAAGACTGGAAGGCAAGTCCATTTTACTGTATATCTTTCTTTTTTGGTCTTATTTATGTATTGTATGCATCTGATGGGCACAGAAACAATTGAGTTGCAGAAAGAAGTGAAGTCTCTTGGACGTATTTCTCATCCCAATTTAGTCAAACTTTTAGGTTATTGTTGTCAAGATAACAAATCATTCTTAGTTTTCGAATACTTGCACAGAGGAAGTTTGGACAATCACATATTCGGAAGTTAAGATCTCTTCTAATCAATGGGTCCATTTCTCTAACAATCAGTAAACTCAAATTTTGCTTTACATACAGTTTCATGTTTCCTCTCAACAGAAGAAGGAGAAGCATTGCCGTGGGAAATACGCGTTAAGATAGCCATTGGAGCAGCTCAAAGTATTGCATTTCTACATTCGGTCAAGAACAGCTCACTATATAGAGAACTCAGAATGTATAACATTTTGCTTGACGAGGTAAATGACTTTATACCATTCTATTCTTGTTCTTGTTGTTTATAATCTTACAATAATGAAACCCTAACTTTCGGACTTCATGATTAGCACTACAACACAAAATTGTTCTATCTTGGATCAAAGAGGGTAGGTTTGTTAGAAGGAACTGCATTCATAGGAAGAACTGTGTATATAGCTCCTGAATATATAATATCAGGTACACCAAAATCTGATTACAAAAGATTCTGATTAATATTTCGCGGTTTGATGTTTAAGACAATTGTGTAATACACGTAGGTCATTTGGGAACAAAGACTGATGTGTATACATTTGGTGTGATCTTGTTTGAGCTTTTAACTGGTTTGAAAGCTTCATACTGTAAACATAATGAGAACATGCAAAGCTTACATGTCTGGACTAAACCTTTCTTGTCTGATCAATGTAAAATCCGGGAAATCATCGATCCTCGACTTGGGAACAGTTATCCTATGAATGCAGCGACACAGATGGGAAAACTCATCAAAAGATGCATCAAGATGGACACTAGCAAACGACCATCTATGCAACAAGTCTTGGATAGGTTGAATGATATAGCAGAGATCAAAGATTAATAATGCGTAGAGGTAATGAGATTTGAAGTTGGACAAGTTTGGACCTACTTTGTAATCATTCAGTGGTTTATTTATGGATTAATCTGATTGTGTATCTGAATTTTTATAGGAAATTTGAAATTTTTAGACAACTAAACTGGACTGGACTAAAATCTTGATTATATTGTGTATCACAACTAAAATCTCCCTCTATGTCTCATCAACTTAACAAAACTTACCAAACTGGACTTGACTCTCTCTTCTTATATATTTGAGTCTGAGATAAAATTTGCACAAACTTGGCTTATATGAATACAAGCATACCCAACCTTGCCTTGTATGCCATGTTCTTTGTTTGGCCTGAGTGAGTAATTGAAATTTTCAAAGGGTTGATTTCTGAGGCCAGTCTAAACCTTCTTTTTTCTTTCTTATAGCTTCTTTCATTAGTTTCAAACTCTTATTAAAACCCTATGAGATCGAACTTGTGTATCCTATTCCAATTTTGAGAGCCAAAGAGATTAAGAAACAACAAGCATTTGAAGCCTTTGATCGTCAACAATGGGAAACATTGTAACGCCTTTCAAACAACAACAACCTTCTTTTGCTTACCAGCCTCTCACCGTCCCTCTACTTTCAGGTACATGCAACTCTGTTTTTTAAAGGCACTTTTACTATTGTTTACATGTAATGTTTTTAAAAAATGCGTGGCTCATATTTATGTATGTATATGGAAAAGTGGAGGCACAAAACGAGAATCTGAAAGTCTTCAGATTTACGGATTTGAAGAAAGTAACCAAGAATTTCAAAAAAGACAGGGTAGTAGAATGTGAAAATGGCTCTGTTCGAAATTTCTACAAGGGATACATCGATGAAACCACATTTGCTCCATCAAGAACTGAAACAGGAATCGCTGTTTCTGTCATGGAATTGGAATGTGATAGGTCATGCTCTCTACAGGACTGGATGGTAAGCAAAAGCCTGTCTCTCTTTCATTGTATTATGTCTTGTCTACTTATCTGATGGGGGACAAAAAACCTATGAGTACTCGCAGGAAATAGTGAGGTCTCTAGAACACATTTCTCATCCTAATTTGGTCAAGCTTTTGGGTTACTGTTGTGAAGATAACAAATCACTCTTCTTGGTTTTCGAACACTCGCACAGAGTACGCTTGGACAGTCGCATTTTCGGAAGTTAAGATCTCTTCCCAATTATAAAAAAACCTGTATATATAGATTATTTTTGCATTACATATATAGAGTTTCATGTTTCCCTCATCATCAGAAGATGAAGAAGAAGCATTGTCATGGGAAATACGGATTAAGATAGCCATTGGAACAGCTCAAGGTCTCGCCTTTCTCCACTCGATCAACAAGTTCCCGATAAATCGAGAAATCAGAATGCATAACATTATGCTTGACGAGGTGGTAATGATTTTTATTTCTATTATGCTTGACGAGAAATTAATATCTAAGTTTGGATGATCATCAGCAATACAATGTTAAATTGCTTTATCTTGATTCAAACAAACAACATCGTTTGGTAGATGAAGGTCGACATGCTGGAATATTCAAATGCCTACCTCCTGAATGTGAGTCAGCAGGTATCACCTAAATCATATATAACTAATTTGGTTTCTGATTAATCGTTGTTCAAAATGTTAAAGACGACAACCGTGGAATTTATATATAGGTTGTTTCGGAATGGAGTCCGATGTTTACATATTTGGTGTGATCTTGCTTGAGCTTTTAACTGGTTCGAGATATGAAGGAACAATCAAGAACAGGCAAAGCTTAGATAATCATAAGATTGCGGAAATAATCGATCCTCGACTTGGGAACCTTTATCCAGCGGATGCGGTGACACAGATGGGTAAACTCATCTACAGATGCACTGAGCATGATAAAAAGAAACGACCATTGATGCAACAAGTTTTGGATGTTCTGAATTATATTGCAGAGATTAAGGATTGATGTTTAGAGGTACTTACTTTGAATTCGTTAATAAAACAGATCCGTTCAGCTATGAGTATATGTTTTAAAGTGATGATAAGCTCTGATGGAGGGTATTTACCTTGAATTCTGGCAGATGTGGTGTACGTCTTTGTGGTGCAGGCAAAAGCTGGAGCTATGGGGTGAAGAGCATGCTGATTTTGAAACAGTGATTTGCTCACCTGCCTTGACTTTCCATCATTTAGCTTTTTCCTTGTGACGGCTTTGTTTTTGATGAATCGGATTAGTAGTGCTAGCTAAGTTTTAGTTGTTTCCCTGCAGTGAAAAAAATCAACATATTAAAATAACCAAAGACATATGTTACCTTGTTATTAATCGACCAGATTTTGATGTAGTTGTTACTTACTGTAACAACACTGTCGCCGGCCACAGACAGTGTTTGTTCTCTGAATAAACTTCATCCTTCTCTGAATTCTGGTGCCTTCTCGAGTTCCAATACAATTGTACCTCTTTCTTCAACAAAAAATAAGTATTATTGGTTGAGGGAGATAGATAAACTTGAAACATAACAAAATAAAGGAAAACAGAGGAATTTGAGATGACTTACAGAGCAAGAAAAGGGGGGTTGCATCGTTAGGGTCATAAATCAGAGCATCATCCCTAACATTAAGGGAAGCCTGCTGATTTTGAAACAATTAGGCTCACCTATCTTGAATTTGCATCATCTAGATTTTTCCTTTTGATGAATGGCTTGATATTTCAGAATCAGGCTTGTAGTGCTAGCTATGTTTTTAACACTTGTTTCCCTACAATGAGATAACACATAAAATACCATTACCAGAGGAACAAGAGACCAAATTGGGTATCACAACGGTTATTAAGAATGGAACGACTTGCCTGACTTGTTTGAAAACAGCAATGGAGTCTTTGCATCGATGATTGAGCTTCTTCTCCACTCCGGTGATGAGTTGTTTTTGTAGAGAGCTGTTTCACAGAATCACCAAAACCAACAAACACATCAAGATACCAAATAGAAGAAAATGAACGAACACTTATCTTAGAAGGCAAAACATTCAGATGAGAGTTGAAGAGACGCGCACCGTCAACCCCAAGAATTAACCTTTTTCGCTGTGGAATTTCTTTCTAGTCAAATCTGATGAGAGTTGAAGAAGAAACGCCATAACAACGTCCTCCTCTGAACGTCCATCACTTGCAAAGACACGAATAAAATACTTCCACCAGATATTATTCATCAACAATACTTGAATTCCGAGAGTCGAGAAGAGGAGAGAAGGTGTTAAGATATAACACCAAAAAAAAAAAGAGAGATTATTATTGGTTGAGGAATCATAAATGTAGGACCTGAGTTAGCAAAGTGTAGCTCAGTTAATTATTCCATGGACGGATTGCTGCAACATAGCTATGATAAGCCACAGTTCAGTACTAGAAAAGCAAAATATAATCATTTAAGAAATATCTCAATCATCAAATAATTGTCAAGTTCATCGTAACTACGCTAACCTGATGTTCCGAAGAAAAATTAATGTAGAAGAGGTCCATGGCTGAAGTCCAATCAATCACAAAATGTTTATTGTTGCCATCTACTACTACTAAGAGTTCCTTCTTCTTATACTCCGTCATTTCCCCAAAACAAGGCCGCTTCTCCTCTCAATCGCCCATTTGTCTCTTTTGTTCAGAATCATTCACTTATCAGTTTCGTTTTTTTTCACTTGTTTTAAGGACTCTCTTTATTAAAAAAAAACTGAAAAACAAGAGGTTTTTGTTTTCGTTTTATCTTTGTGTAAACTTTGGTAATTTGAGAATTTATTTTGTGGTATATCATATGGTGGTAATTTCTAATTTGTTCACAGATTGGGATAATGCGTAATGATACATTAAGTTTTCTCAAAACATTAATTTTAGGGTTTCCAAATCTTAGCTTACATTTGTTACCAGAAAATATAGGATCGTCGTCGTTTTAAATAATATCTATTTACGAGGGAATTAACAGAAAAAGAACGTTTAAACTTTTTGGTTCGAATTTGGTAGAAAAGGAGTCTCAAATAGAACATTTTATCTCTTTGAGTCCGGTTCGGATTTTGAACAAGTTAGACAAATAAAAGCATAAGTAACAAATACAATAGATTATTATACATTTAAATATATATTTAATTAAATTTTTCTAATATAAATTTTGATTTTTTATAAAGAACATAATTTTGGTTAATTTTGGTTTGGGTATGTAAAATTCAGATATGATTCATGTTCAATCTTTCAGATTCTTATAAAATTTATGTGGATTTGGATTTGATAAACTCGATTTTATTCAGATATGCATTACTAGTATTTACACTTTCGACATTAAGAAGAGAGTCAATTTCATTAGATAGATATATCTTGGCATGTGAGATGTGTCTTAGTTTTAGAGATCTCCTCTGGCAAGTTTTTAAGTTCTTAGAATATTCTTTCTTAATTTTATTCATCGTGGATTTTCAATATTTTGGACCGTTTAGTATCAAACTCTATTACAAATTCAAACGTTTTCTTATAGTAATAGAAATCTACATCAAGATACATTATATCTAAAATTTATGTTCAATGAAACTTTCCCTTAACACAAACAACAACATCTGTGGGACAATCTCACAACATCTAGGAAATGTGATCATTTCCAATTACGAAAGAGAGTATTCTTAATTGACTTCAGTTACAACAAAAATTTCCGACCAAATAAAAGATAATTTATTCAAATCGTAATAGTCGAAAGTCAGTTTATATCGATTACTTAATATGTAGAATTATACTTCATCTTAATTCTCATTAAAACCTTATGTACTACGTAATTTCATTAAATTCTGTAATCGTGATGCCCTTGTTTTTTCATAATATTCTAATTTTTACCATTGAACATACATTTTGGATTGTGGGACATGTTTGTTCCACAATTTTTCTACTAACGGCTTGACCCGTCTGATTTGTATCACTTGATTTGCCATTTAAAGCCTAAGTGTGACATGTTTGATATGTTTGATCCACAGTTATTCTATGGACAAAATACATTATCAATACCACTTTATTCATAAAAATGAAATTTCAGCCATAAAATATTTGTAAATTTTATTAAAATTGTAATATTTATTCCATATTTATTATATTTAATATTTAACTTTTATTTCGCTCATCCCACACTTCTTTTGCATATTATTCTTCATCCGCTATTGCCACACTTGAGCTGCATTCTCCTTCCTGATTCGGTTTTCATTTAGTAATATATTTAGTTTTCTACAAAAAAAAAAACAATGATTATAATGTATATCTACACGACAATAACATATTTTGTAAAAAAAATTTAGGATAATATAAATTACAGTGATATTAACTTATCTATGATTTACATTATAACGCAAATTGAATTGCCACTATGTTAGTTATGAAACACATGCAACCCATCAAAAATACCAATGTTTAACCAAAAAATTAGTTAAATAGAGTTATTAAAAAATAAAAACTAATGAGCGATAATTTAGAAAAGAAAACTCACCCTTCAGTCAAAATAAATTTGGTATCTTGCCAATATAATTTGAGAAGATCACCTGATTTGAGGCCTCTTGTATTTACAATATTTTTCCATCCACTATACATACGAAAACCTTTGTTGTGTTCTTTAAGCTTAACCGTATACGATTTGTCATTAGCAACGACTTCCACTTGAATACCTTCTCGAGGTATTGTAGTTTTCATTTTTTTTTGTATGTTTTCCATAGTATTTTTGGGTAAAGTCAAAAAACCCACTACAGAAACATCAGTATCTGATAGCTTTTTTGCTATCAACATATTTGGATCCATTTAGCTAACCTTTTCATCTCCCCGAGAATATAACTAAAAATGATTTTAAGAAAATAAAATTATTGAGGAGTTTGACAACTAAAGCTCATAATATTTATATACATACATTAGCCAAAAACAATGCTTTTAAACATTTATTAATTTTAAATTTTAAAATCCCTAGTAATAATTAGATATCTAGGGATTAATTGACAACATGATTTGTTATATTCATTTTCATTAAAAGTAAAAAATCACACTATAAATTGATTTTTTTTTTTTTTTAAATTGAAATATGTATCCAGTTATACACAAACACATGTAACAATGAACATATTTAACTTTTCTTGCTGTCCCATAAAAATATAACTTTGACATACACACCAAGATAATTAAAGAATAATTCATTTGGAGTTATGATTTACTTGGTCACAAAATCTAGATCCGGTTAAGTCATTTGCTCCAATTCCAAAATTTCTAACCCAATTATACACTCCCATCATGGTTGAAGACGATCTCAATTCTAAGAAACCATAACCAACAATCTGATATTCTCAATCTAATTCCCAATTCTTCAACAATACCATCTTCATCTCAACAACATTCACAAAAGCTACAAGTCGCTGCTCTGTTTTTGTTCCACCTGGTGCGCCTAATGCAGCTTCGCCTCAGATTCCTGGCTCACATTTCTCCACAAATATTCCATGGCCACCACCATTAAGTCCCGGTATGCAATTCACTCGTGTTTAAACTATATTGGGTTTAGAGAAACCCGACCCAAAAAATTTTGGACCTTGTGCCCAATTTTTTTTTTTTTTTAAACTTAGAGACTTATTTGCGAAATCTTTCATCTTTTGCATCTTTCGGATCTTTAAATTTTTCATTTTTTTTTTTCATTTGTTTTTTCTTTAATTTCAGTTCGTTCCGATTATTACCATCCGAAACATAACAAAATATCCGCAAAATCAGAAACAATCCAAAACCTACAACAAATAAAAGAAATATAACATCCATTTGCAGAGTTGAAAATGCAAACTACAAGTACTTAAATAACAATAACAAGCATTCAAATACAAAACCAGAGTTCAACTTGAAACTAAAAACATAAGCTGAAGTTATGCGGCTTAAAACTACACAAATTGAATGATAAAGGTAAGAAAACATGGGATGATAAAGTTCAGCAAAACAAACCGTATCATGAACTTAAACTTGCAAGTAGAAGTGTATGACCAGAGCCTTGAGGCATTTAAGAAATATCTCAATCATCAAATAATTGTCAAGTTCATCGTAACTACGCTAACCTGTTGTTCCGAAGAAAACAAAGAAGGGCATTTTACCTTTATAGAAAAATTAATGTAGAAGAGGTCTACGCTAACCTGTTGTTCCGGAATGAACTCTTGCAGCTGCGACTTCAGACCCTGCATTGCCACCATTTAAACGAAATAAACAAATAACATCACAAGCAGAAACAATACTAAGAAGGAAAAAAAACAAACCTTGGCCTTTGAGTTTGGCTCTGCAAGCAGCCTCCTTCCTCGACTCCACCAGTGAACTGAACAAACATCTCCACTTGGAACCTTGTGTATCAACCACGGCCAACAATACATGCACCTACCAAAAAGAGACGTGTGAGTACATTGTCGGATTTATAAGAAAAGAAAAACAGATGGAAGATTTCAGAGAAACAGACCTTATTCGTTCTAAATGTGTAGCAACAATCATATAATCGGGGAGGAGAACCCACTATCTTGGCCAAGAGATCAGCAGCGGCAGCTTTGTTGAATGGCTTCAAGGAATGAGTCGCATCAAATATTATCTACGTAGAGAAATCCAAAGGCCTCGGGAATCTGATAAGAATTGAAGAAGAAACGCCATCAAAACAACGTCCACTGAACATCCATCACTTGAAAAGACACGAACTTCCACCAAATAGTATTCATCAACACTGTTTGGATCCTGAGAGTAGAGAAGAGAAGGTGACAAGATATAACACCACAATAAACAAGAAAAAAAAAGAGATTGTAATTGGCTGAGGGATCCAAAAAATTGAAACACAAAAAAATAAAATAAAGGATACGGATCTTAAGTTTACTTACAGATGATTTTTCCATTGTTGTTGTTGACTCGTTGTTATTTGTTGGGCAGGTCATCCCTGATTAGACATGCGATGAAAGAGTGAACAACATACTTATTAGTGAAAGAAACAAAATAATCTCTGATGGAGGGTATTAACCTTAAAATTATGGCAGATGTGGTGTACTTCTTTGGGGTGCAGGCAAAAGCTGGAGCTATGAAGTGAAGAGCTTCTAGATTCAGAAACAATAAGTAGCTCATCTATGTATCAATTATGGTTGGGGAACTACTGAAGCAAACAAGGATCGTTGGT